>NC_136796.1:30274658-30332158 GCF_951216825.1 Electrona antarctica | reverse complement strand
TACGGTGGAGGTTAGAACAGGGAGATGCAGTGTAAGGTGGAGGTTAGAACAGGGAGATGCAGTGTAAGGTGGAGGTTAGAGTACAGAGAGATGCAGTGTAAGGTGGAGGTTAGAACAGGGAGATGCAGTGTAAGGTGGAGGTTAGTACAGGGAGATGCAGTGTAAGGTGGAGGTTAGAGTACAGAGAGATGCAGTGTACGGTGGAGGTTAGAGTACAGAGAGATGCAGTGTACGGTGGAGGTTAGAACAGGGAGATGCAGTGTAAGGTGGAGGTTAGAACAGGAGATGCAGTGTAAGGTGGAGGTTAGAGTACAGAGAGATGCAGTGTAAGGTGGAGGTTAGAGTACAGAGAGATGCAGTGTAAGGTGGAGGTTAGAGGGAGATGCAGTGTAAGGTGGAGGTTAGTACAGAGAGATGCAGTGTAAGGTGGAGGTTAGAGGGAGATGCAGTGTAAGGTGGAGGTTAGAGGGAGATGCAGTGTAAGGTGGAGGTTAGTACAGAGAGATGCAGTGTAAGGTGGAGGTTAGAGGGAGATGCAGTGTAAGGTGGAGGTTAGAGGGAGATGCAGTGTAAGGTGGAGGTTAGAGTACAGAGAGATGCAGTGTAAGGTGGAGGTTAGTACAGGGAGATGCAGTGTAAGGTGGAGGTTAGTACAGGGAGATGCAGTGTAAGGTGGAGGTTAGTACAGGGAGATGCAGTGTAAGGTGGAGGTTATAGGGAGATGCAGTGTAAGGTGGAGGTTAGAGGGAGATGCAGTGTAAGGTACAGAGTACAGAGAGATGCAGTGTAAGGTGGAGGTTAGTACAGGGAGATGCAGTGTAAGGTGGAGGTTAGAGGGAGATGCAGTGTAAGGTGGAGGTTAGAGGGAGATGCAGTGTAAGGTGGAGGTTATAGGGAGATGCAGTGTAAGGTACAGAGTACAGAGAGATGCAGTGTAAGGTGGAGGTTAGTACAGGGAGATGCAGTGTAAGGTGGAGGTTAGTACAGGGAGATGCAGTGTAAGGTGGAGGTTAGAGGGAGATGCAGTGTAAGGTGGAGGTTAGAGGGAGATGCAGTGTAAGGTGGAGGTTAGTACAGAGAGATGCAGTGTAAGGTGGAGGTTATAGGGAGATGCAGTGTAAGGTGGAGGTTAGTACAGGGAGATGCAGTGTAAGGTGGAGGTTATAGGGAGATGCAGTGTAAGGTGGAGGTTAGTACAGGGAGATGCAGTGTAAGGTGGAGGTTATAGGGAGATGCAGTGTAAGGTGGAGGTTAGAGGGAGATGCAGTTTAGGTGGCGGTTAGTACAAGGAGATGCAGTGTAAGGTGGAGGTTAGAGGGAGATGCAGTGTAAGGTACAGAGTACAGAGAGATGCAGTGTAAGGTGGAGGTTAGAGGGAGATGCAGTGTAAGGTGGAGGTTAGAGGGAGATGCAGTGTAAGATGCAGTGTAAGGTGGAGATGCAGTGTAAGGTCCCCATTGGGGACTTTTTCCCCAACGGGACCTTTTCCCATTGGGGAAAAAGTCCCTTTGGTGAAAACGTGCCATTGGGGAAAAAGTCCCGTTGGGGAAAAAGTCCCAAAAGTCCTTTTGGGGAAAAGTCCCGTTGGGGAAAAGTCCCGTTGGGGAAAAAGTCCCGTTGGGGAAAAAGTCCCGTTGGGGAAAAAGGAGTCACAACTCCTTGAAACAAAACCGTTTTAAGGACATGTCACACCAATGCAACTCCTTGCAACTGCCATTGGGGATAATGGTTTCATGCAACTACAGTACATGTATGCAACTATTCACAAGCATTTTGGTTGGAAGGAGTTGCATGGCGAATCATTGGTGCGTTTAGGACCTTATGCACAGTTATATACGACGGTGTCCCGTGACGAAAAACTAGCCGATCAACAACTTCACGGCTTGTAGAGCTGTTATGTATCAACGCGGGACACTTATTAAAATTAAGCATTTTATTAATTAAGCATTAATCATTTCCCTGTCACAAGGTTATTACTGGAATGCACAAGACAGGGAACAATAACGAAGGGAATAAGGAATACAAAGGAGACGGGAAGGAAAAGAGAAAACTCTAAAGCCACTAGAAGAAAAGATGGAGGGGTGGGATTACTTTACACTGCCACATCCCAGGGTATGACAGACACACGTGGAGACCACACAGCTAAATCCTGAGTTTATTAAAAAAGGGACCTAAAAAGAGTAAATGTATTTTCGCTCTCAGAGTCAAAGGAACGCTCAGGATTTTGCTGTGTACGTGGCCAACTGACACACTTTACAACAGTCTCCTTTCTTCCTCGCCTGTTTCCCCTGATCTCAGTAGGAATTTCCATCCACTGAAAAGAGAGAGAGAGAGAGAGAGAGAGAGAGAGAGAGAGGTGGATGGGGTGGGGGCTGTGGTGGAATATGCTGACACAGGCTAATGAGAGCAAGAGACAGAGAGAGAGACAGAGAGGAGGGGGGGGGGGGGGGGGGGGGGGGGTTGTAATAACACAAAGTACAGTGCAGTAGTTTTCCACTGGAGTCTGGAAGGCTTTAGTGTAGGCCTACTCCTCCAAGAGCACCAGAAATTGCAGATCTACAACCTCACAATGTGTTGCGGAGCGATGCATTGTGGGCTTGTAGATCAGCCATCTTTGGCGCACGTTACCGGCGTATGTATGACATAAGTATAAGTCACTGGCTGCAGTGATCCATTATGCGCCATTATGCCACCAGCCCACGTTGTGAAGGGGTTTACGAGAACCATCTCACCGCATCCAGGACTCTGGTTCCAGAAAGTTCTCTCCAGATTACTGAACATGCACCACAACCCCCGGGCTCAGACACACAGATGGCAATTTTTCCCCACAATATAAAACACTGTTTCCAGCTCTCTTGTATTACCTCTCTGAAGCATTTCTGTGAGCATGTGTGTTTGTACATACAGTACATGCCTATGTACATTTTCTTCATTCTTGGTGTTGACACTGGGTTCTAATTTTACCTGTGCACACCTGCGCAATTTGTTGTAAACTGACAAGGCCCAAAATGGCCATTTGCACAACCAGTATGTTAGTAGGATACACATAAAAGCCCTGCTTTGGGAACGGGCGGGAATGGGCAGTCATAAAAAATAATTGTGGGTCCCATGCACACGTACGTTCGTACCAGAAGCATGCAACAGTGTGGACGAGCACAGCTTGGAGTCGAAAAACAAAGTTGAAATTAAGATCAAAGCTGGAGATTTCAAAACAAAAGGAGTGCACAGCAAGGTCTGACATTTGGCCAAGTGTGGTTGTGCTTTACATGAGAAATGTGTGTAAATGCAGAGGAGAACATCATTTTAGAACCGACAGGTAACAGCCTACTGTGTCGCTGTCCATGATCCTTTAATAACCTGGCGTCACCACCAGGCACGCATGGTTTTCCATTCCAAACTGACCTTGTGATCCAGTCTAGGCCACACCTACTCAAGAAAGACAAAACATTGCAATTGGAGGAGCACCAGCGCTTTTAGTTCTGCCGTCAGTCTCTCTCTCATTCTGTGGTTCTGTTGAGTCCATTTGGCTACATACCGTATGTAGTATGTACATTCTCAGAGTTACAAATGGATACATTGACACTGAGGATTTTATGATGGGCTGTGCACCTTAGAAATGAAGATCAAACACCCCGAGAAGTACATTACTGAGTTTTTTTAACCACTACTTCTGTACCTCTATACCCTGCCAAAGAAGTACACAACCGTGGCATACTTTCCGTAGACTTGAAGGTTATCGATTTATTGCAGAGGTGCGAGGGAACCAAGGAGCTAGAAAAAAGGTTCTCGTCGCTTTGCTCTCTCCAAGGACTCTGGGAAGTAATGTCTTCAGTTCAAGGGCTTGGGACAGCCAAGGGAGCCTTAAGACTTGGCCAAGGTCGACCGTCGATGCCTACCTAATAATTGCCTAGGGGGCTGCATGGGCGTCCAATCTGCTTTGAAATGCAAAACTGCACTTTAAGAGATTACAAAGACGCACCTGGAATACATATTGCTGTTTAGCACCGCCCAAGTCTTTACTCTCCGTTTATATCAGTCGAGATTGTTGAATGAATACGCGTTTGCGCACGCACACGCACACACACACACACACACACACACACACACACACACACACACACAATGCACACACAATGCACACACCCAGGCACAAGAGCTTTGCGTGGGCTTAAATGGAGAACCATCAAATGAACTTCATCAGATCAAGAAGAAGCAGAGGAAATAAAGGCAGATGTGTGTCCTCTGGTACCTCTGTAGCCAATTAATGTTGGTCATAAAACACAGCCAAGTGTCTCGCTGAATCAATACCAACATGCCTCAAGCACGCATGGCCCATGTGTGTGCTTACGCATGTGCATGCCAGGCACATATGCAAGTGCAATGTGTGCCAGCACATCCACACACACAAATGCACTGTTGATATGAATTTGGCAGCGGACCCCCATCTGAAAATGTTTCTTGTCAGTGACCCCCAGAAGAGAATATTCGTCTTTAAAAAAGATATATTCAATATATTAAACATTTTCCAAACATTTCCGACATTTTTCCAATAGAGGGTATGCACGTGACATCATCATACGCCTACTGAGTAACAAAAACGTAGCCTACTTTCTGGCCTTGACAGCTCATATACATCCAAACAGAAAAGTCCTATCTGATGGCATTAAACGACGTTAAACTCACTTTGCCACTCAAACTTTATGCATGTGCATACCCTCTATTTTCTTCCAAAACAGCAAACATGAATGAGTTAAAGTGATTGTGATGACACATTTTGATACTGCTCCAGGGACCCCTGGTGGCCATAACTAAGTCCTTATGAAAAACTATGATTGGTGTATCTCAGCTGTAATGTTTAGTGCCGTGTTTGCCACATGTCTGCCGTTCATATCCATTCCACTCTTAACTCAATAAGGACCCAAACCTTCCCTGAAGGCCAGCGAATAAACAACTGTGTTCCGTTGCAGACTGGGTGACTTTAACCAGGGGTCTAAACGCTAAAGCAGTAAACAAAATAAAAAAACACATTAAACAAAAATAAAACGATTCACAGGAGGCAGGCAGTGATCACCCCATGTGCACAGTGCACACGCCCCCAAAGTAATCATTTGTACTGGCCTGATAAGCACCTGATAAGCACTTGAGATGTAGGAGTTGAGGCATTTAATTTAGTTTGACTCGGTTCCACAGATGAATACTGAAGAAAAACCCAAAAGTCATCAAGAAACTATACTATAAAACTGGTCTTTTAATATATTGCCAAGAAAGAGGCAGGAATTGTGAAAATTGGACTGCGCCACGCCGCCACATACCGTTGCTTTTTTAATTCAATTCAAAATTTCAATTCAATTTTATTAAAATGTCAAATCACGACAAGTTGTCTCAAGACACTTTACATGTAGAGCAGAAAACCGACAGAGATCCCACCCAGAGCAGCAATATTGCGACATGTGGTAACGAAAAACTCCCCCTTAGGAAGAACCCGACTCTAGACCATATCGGGGGAGAGAAATAAAGAGGAGAGACAGAGAGGAGATACAGGCAAATACAAGTTGTAGCAATAGCAATAATAATACATGTAATAGTGTAAGATAATGTAATAGGGGGGGGACTCATTTATGGAAAAATTACATTGAATGTCAAATAGTCTAGTCCCCGATTTTAACATTAATACGACCCCGTTTTTTTAGGATATTTCCATTGGAAAAAAACCAAGGCCAATAGGGTACTGTATTTAACCAATGAAACGTGATAACAAGAGCTTGTGACTAAATAATACCTCCATTAGATCCAGTAGAACACCAATATTAATTATTATTATTTACTGAAAAGCAACATTTTTGGACATAGGCCTACAAGTTTCTATACCTAACTTGATTTTGTCCCCCCGACAGGGACAAAATCAAGTTAGGTATAGATTCAGAACCACAGGCCACCATACTGTATATCTCTGGCTGGTTCGGTCCTGATCTGCACCCCAGTCATGGATGGTGGAGAAACGTAAACTGCAGCCGAGACCGAGGCTTGTAGCCAAATCACATCCCCTAAGTTTAGAATCCTTTCCGACAGCCACCCCGCTGCAGGTGTAATGAGAGAGTTGGCTCATTAACATACGACTCAGACAGTGGTCACGCACCGTCACCCCTGGGCTCGTTACCTCAATATCGGTCCTCGTTGGCCGTGCCTAATTGGCTTCAGTGTATACGATAAATCATCTGATATTCCGGGAATCTCAAAATATAATTCAATGTATGTAAGTTATTGTAATAAAACAAGTGAATTCCTCTTCTCTCTAGTAGTGCATGCACATGCATCCACCTCTCCAGGGTTTCTTCAACCTGTTCCCTCGCCTCACTTACATATCACGATAGTGTCCACGAACGTCATAGTCCATGGTGCCTGACATCAGTGACGTAGAGTCTGTGGGGACCGGGGGGCCAGGGCCCCCATGAGGAATTGGACCAGGGATCTCGGCCCCCATGAGGAATTGGACCTGAATATATATTCGCCTCGGTTCGTCCTGTTTGTGCCCCCATGAGGATTATGAAAACTATTCGTCCCTGCCTGATATCACCTGTCAACTCTACCCGGTCTCACCAAAACATGGTGAAATAGCACGAAATTGCAATTCCGTACATACACGGCTAGAAAACCCCCAAATCCGTACATATGACACTGAAATCCTCCCCATAAACAATGACGGAGGGGCGCCGTCTCTACCGAACTTGAGTTGCGAAGTTCGGTAGAGCCGACTCAGCCCTGTCCGAGTTGTAACAGAATAGTAAATTATAATGTTAAACCTGAACTCACCCAGCCATGTGAAATTGCTCTTACGTACTAGTGAAAGCCACACCTAGCTCGAAACAGTAGTCGTGTAATATGTACCGATTTTGGGGATTTCTAGCCGTGTTACGTGTGTATGTACGGAATTGCAATCCCGTGCTATTTCAAGTCGTATTGAGCTGGGGTAGGTGAACTAATGCAAAGTTGCAAACAAGAAAAGGCTCAGTGCCGCTCCTTTTGATGCACGCCCAATCCCACCTTGAACCCGTCTGTCACTCACCACCGCGGTCTTCATCAGGAACGTGCACACATAGACATCAAAGGGGGCTTCAGCCCCTGCCCTAAAACAACTGCCCTTTCCAGACCAGAGTCAGACCACGGATGCAGCATTTAGGCCTACTATGGTGAAAGAAATGCAAATGCCACTCCTTTCCATGCCATGCCAGAAGGCAGCATTCAGGAGAATTGCTTTTTTTCCGAAGTCTCCTGAACTTGAACACAGTATTTTGCGTTGAACTCTGAAATCCATGTTGTACAGCGCATCTCCACTAGCTAAAGAGTGCTGGGTTGTGGGCCGAAAATAGCTGATTTACAAGCTCTCAAAGCGCCGACAGCGCAACGCGTTGTGAGCTTGTAGATCTGCTATTTTTGCTATTTTTGGCAAAAAGTGCCCTCTTACGGGAATTCAGCCCCTGCCTCTCTAACACTCTCTGCACGTCCCTGGTCTTCATCCATATGCTGCACCATTCTCACTTGGCACCCTATATTATGCCTTTTCTAGGTCCACACACAGTGTAACTCCTTCTGTACTTCTAGTTCTCCTTCAACTCACTCTCGCTCTCTTTCATTTGAAGGGCCAATAAAAAAATGTCTGTCTAGTATAATATAATTTATTGACTTAATCCATACGGTCTACTGCAAGCCGTACTGAACTTGTTGTAGTGCTGGGCAAACGTCTCGCTGGTCCTTGGGTATAAACCTGTGCATGTGAGTACATGTGAGGCATGTAGTTCAGATTTCGATACTTGTCGTTGATCAGGTAACAACTGCTCTGCCTGTGTTAAGGATGTCTTCCATCAAGACAGTCTGACTAAACAAAGATGTTAGATTTCCGGTAGCAAGAAACTGTCTGAATTGTGTGTACACGTAGACACAGCCACAGTCTCTCTTTGTTTCTTTCAATCTCTCTCTGTTGCATCAGTGCTCCTTGCAATTAATTTGTTTTAAATGAGTCCCGCTGTGGAGAGGCCCATGCAGGACCCAGCTCTTTTGTAGCAAAATGTCTGGCAGCCAGTATTTCCGACTGTTTTCACTTCGCTGCATCAACAGCAAACAGAGGTTTTTTCTGAACAAACATATACCTATAGTCTGTCTGCCTGCCTGCCTGCCTGCCTGTAAGTTAGATGTTAGATGACATCACCTCCACCACCAGGACCACACCGTGTCTCGCTGCCCAGTGCCCATTAGGGATCTCTGTAGGTCTTGTGTTCCATTGGAGATCCTCACACTATCATAGCTGGAGATCGATGTCTGAGGAAGACAAAGAGAGAGAGAGGGGGTGAGAGAAAGACACTTTGTTCCACATCAAATCCTAAGCTCATTGATTCTCTCCCAACACGGCTCTGTGGCATTGATCGCGGTGTAAGTAAGTTGCCCTCGCTGTGGCTTACAATGGAGCCCACACAGCGCTGCCATGGTGGTCTACCAATTCATTTCAAACCCATCTCTGCTCTTCTTCTTCTATTTCAACAAGGGTTTTTCATTATTTTTCCCAGTGATTCGAGGAGATACTTTATAGAAGCACAGATGTAGTGTGCCCCTACATACGAACCTTTCCATTATTTACAGAGTAAATAACTTGCTTGCCACATGGGAGTCTTGAGCGCAGGAAGCCTATTATCATTGTGAACCCATATACTGTACGCCCACTCATGGATGTTTGTTGCCTTCATCTAAGAAGTGTGTGTGTGTGTGTGTGTGTGTGTGTGTGTGTGTGTGTGTGTGTGTGTGTGTGTGTGTGTGTGTGTGTGTGTGTGTGTCTGTGCGTCTGTGTGCATGCGTTTGTGTTCATGTGCGTTTTAGGGACACATGCACTTGAAGGCTTCTTCATGGATGTTTGTTGCCTTCATCTAAGAAGTGCGTGCGTGTGTGTGTGTGTGTGTGTGTGTGTGTGTGTGTGTGTGTGTGTGTGTGTGTGTGTGTGTCTGTGTGTGTGTGCGTGTCTGTGCGCGTGCGTGTCTGTGCGCGTGCGTCTGTGTGCATGCGTTTGTGTTCATGTGCGTTTTAGGGACACATGCACTTGAAGGCTTCTTCTTGGCTTATGATCCCAGCATGGAACTCCAAACAAGCTAAATTAGATTGAGAAACACACAAAGAATACAAACATATGTGTATATATACTGTATGTGTGTGTGTATATATATATATATATATATATATATATATATATATATAGAGAGAGAGAGAGAGAGAGAGAGAGAGAAAAAGAGAAAGAGAAAGAGAGAGAGAGAGAGAGAGAGAGAGAGAGAGAGAGAGAGAGAGAGAGATACAGCTGAGCATCAGCATGTGACGGAAGAAGAACATTCCGGAGATTATAGGGAAAGGTGGGAGCAACAGAGGAAGAGAGAGAATGCAGGTTAGGCCTCCAAAGAATACTACATGAAGGTGCTCTCGGTTGCACAGGTAATTATGCGTGACATTGCTGAATAATCTGCTCCGTTTGCTACATTTCATTAAAGGGAGTCAGGGGCTGCACACCTTAATTCATTATGCATCGATTTCAATGGGTGTTTCACAGTAAGACAATGGAGAGTCCTGGGAAGCAGACACAATTCAACCCCCCCCCCCCCCCCCCCCTTAGCATCTAAAGCTAATATCTAAAGAAAACATAGGTTTCAGATTCCATTTCGTTGTTGGGAAGGCACAGCACATGAAAGGCATTACAATACACATATTATACAAAAAGAAAACTTGAAAATCAATGAACAATGTTAAAATCCATCAGTTTTCAGTATCTCCATCTCAGGGCAGCTCTATGCAGGGTACCCATGCAATCACTGAAGCACACACACAAACAAATAGCTGTATCTGCTGTGCACAACACAATCTCCTGTACTCCAGGCGAAGACAGAAGGAATTAAGAATTGTTTTGTTCGCTGTGAGGCAGTGATTCAGACCCCCGACTGAGCAAATTAAACCCATTAAGACCTGAGACCAGATTCTACAAATGTCTTAGTTTTTTTGAAAAACCTCTGTTCCTGAGTGGTTCTCAAACTATTTCATGTCAAGGAGCCCCAGAATGATATGTATTTTGCCGCTGACCTCCGTCTCAAAATATGTTGTTCCAGGGACCTCCCCAGAGGCAAGATATGAGTTAAAAACGTTATGACCTTGTAGATCTGCTATTTTTCAACAGCTATAAAGTTTAAAATAATGGTTAAAAGTGGTTAAAAGCTAATAAGGTGACACAGATGCGTTCTCAGGTCTAAATGGTTTAATCCATTCATTTGATCTTCTCTCCTCAGTACAAGGCTTACTTACCAACAAGGATAATCTACGCCGATCATCGCCATCTTGTTCTACTGGATGCCGGGAGATTTTCACAGGCAAAAAATAAACCCTCTGTGATGTACAAGACATTCGGATCCCCCCTGGAAGAATATAGCCGTGGGTGGTGTGGTGTATCTCACGCACACATTGCAAGTCTGCTGCACTGACACAAGCATGATGTAATGTAGACACACACATTTCTCTTTGCCACCCACGGAAATACATAGGCCCTTGCCTGCTCACACACGTGTTCACACCAACCTATATATGCATACAGTAGGTATACATATCTGTCCAAACACACACCAACGAATGTGCACACACACACACACATGCATGTGTCCACCCAGCAATGCACTGACCCACACATAGCCACACAATAAAATGCCACAGATTACTCTGAAAACCTGGAATCCGTCGATCCGTCAGTCGGTCACGCCTCCGTATATGGTTGTCAGTGCATCAGGCCTCGTGAGACGCTCCATATATGGCCGTCTCCATATATAAATATATCTAATATATAATATATCACAACACTGACCTCATCAGACCCTGGATATCCATACAATACATGGAGAAGACTGGATCGTTACCTACTGTAGATCTGCATATATGGAGACGGCCGGCAACTGTACATTTGACCACAAACCCTTTATAGATCTCCATATATGGAGCTGTCCATATGTTGATCCCGCCCCACCCGTCCTTCCTCTACCTGTCCATTCAAACTCTAGACAGGCCCGCCCCAAAGATATTAACAGGCCCGAAATTTAAGGCCCGGCCCTACTTGGGCCCTCATCAAACCCTGTACACTCAAGACACTGCCCCCGCTGCCACCCTTATAGATCTCCATGGAGCTGACCTGTTCTGACATTCCATATGTTGATCTGACCTCATCTAACCCTGTACACTCAGGACATGCTCCATATATGGCCAGACCTCATCAAACCCTGTACACTAAACACCCCCCCCCCCCCCCCCCCACTGCCACCCTTAGAGCATGTGGAGCTGACCTGTTCTGACATTCCACATGTCGATCTGACCTCATCAAACCCTGTACACTGAAGCCACGCTCCATATATGGCCAGTACAGAATTAATTCCAGATGTTGATCTGACTCCCCATGTCAAAGCGCTAGCAGTCTCCCGTCACCCAGGCGGGTGCGTGCACGCGACCTAGGTCGCTTCTCACCCTCAGGGCGTCTTACTGTTCTAACTGAGGGTGTAAATATGGGTTCATTTGGGTCCAGATTTACACCAAATGAACACTGAGGACTTACTACACACCGTTGTTGACTAAAACTCGCTAACTCTCTCAAAATATGTTGAATCTCCCATGACAAAAACATATACATTAAAACTAATAAAAACTAAACAGCCAATACTTTTCAAGAAATAAACAATGAACTTAAAATTGAAAACAAAAGGTCAAAATGAAATTAAAACAAAAACTGTGCACGCACGCGCACGCACACGCACACGCACACACACACACACACACACACACACACACACACACACACACACACACACTCTGATGGGGTGTGTCGAGGGAGTATGTGTGTATCTGCGGGTTGCCAATGTGAATTAGAGAGAGTGCAGCTCTACCTCCTGTAAATGTTTCATGATGTTTACCAGCCTGTTTGTACTGCAGCACAGATCAAGGACTGAAAACTCCCTCCGGTACCCATGGGGGGGGGGGGGGGGGGGGGGGTGGTAGTACTAGGTAGGATGGGTGGGTGGATGGAGGCATATATGCATGGTTAGAATGGCAGTGGATTTACTCAAGTGCTGTACTTACAGTATGTACAATTTTGAGGTATTTGTACTTTACTCCAATTTCCAATACTTTTACTTCTACTCCAATACATCTCAGAGAGAGACATACATTAACCACTTCGGCCCTATACATTTCGGCCATTTGAAGCCGATCTGAAAGCTCACAATCACATAGCGACGCATTGTGAGCTTGTAGATCAGCTATTTTCAAAGGATTTTGCACACATTTTGAACTTGTGAAATGGGACATTCTGCAATATGAGTACTTGATGCCGATACATGTGTACTTTTACTTGAGAACATTTTGAATACGGGAACAGAGTACATCTATGTTGCGGTATTGATACTTTTACTTATAAGTAAAACATTTGAGTACTTTTCCCACCATTACCCAGAGGGAATGAAGCCTGGACTCTGGAGTGGTGGGTAGGTAGGATGGGTGGATGGATGGAGGCATGATGTATGCATGGTTAGAAAATGGATGCAGAAATTGGAAAATGGTTGGTTGGAGTAAGAGTGATGGTGTAGATCTGGGCTCTTGCAGTCAATTACCGGTCAGTTTTGCTTGGCAGCCAGCTTTGTTTAGCCCTTGTGTGGAGAGAAGGGCAGAGAGGTAAAAATACGTTTTCAGGGCATGGCTCTTGAAGAGCCATCTATGAGAGTGTGCGTGCAGGTACTTGTATTACTGTGCTTGACCAAATGTCCCTATAATTCTAGTAAAATTACATTTTAAACTAAACTACATTAACGATGTAACAGTTTTGTCAAATTTAGTTCATGGAATGTGCCAGAGGAGCCTTCCCCACAAAAATGTAAAAAGCAACACATTAACAAAGGAAAAATTACAACAAATTCCAGCACAAAACATTAAAAGGAAAAGTGTCGTCAAATTTGAGAGATTGTTGTGATGACAATTCATCCATCCATCCATTCGTCTTCAACCACTTATCCGTAATTGTGTCGCGATCAGTCCCAATAGAGAGCTATTTTTCTGCCAGTTTTCCTTTATGTTTTTGAGACGACCGTGCCTGCAGTCAACCCGAAACAATGGGCAAAGAAGGGCGCAACAGTTTACCCTGTACTAGTGTACTTCATCATCTGATTTAAAGAATGAATTGTTATTCACCTCCACCACCAGGACCACACCGTGTCTCGCTGCCCAGACTGCCCATTAGGGATCTCAGTAGGTCTTGTGTTCCACTGGAGAAGATCCTCACACTATCATAGCTGGAGATCGATGTCTGAGGAAGAGAGAGAGAGACAGAGAGAGACAAAGACAGAGAGCGAGAGCGAGCGAGAGAGAGAGAGAGAGAGAGAGAGAGAGCGAGAGAGAGAGAGAGAGAGTGCGTCTGGAGCTATAATCTAACAAACCGCTGGACCGATCAGCTGCAGACTTTCAATTCAAACTGGCCAGTGGGCCACAGAAGTACATCATCCACAAAAATGCACACTGTATGTAGTGTACAGTATGTGACATGTTAAAATCTCATGAAATCAATATTGGTAGCTGATCTGGCTGAAACATTGCCCAAATATGAAGTCGAATAATGTGTTATTCCATAGAATCTATGGCATAGATGGCCAATGTCACAGGCTGGCCACATGAAGTCCGAGATCAACATGAAATACATAGTCTGTCTTTTAAGATGTCAAAACAGCTATCCTATACCCTTCTCCCTCCCCCTGCTCCCACATCACAAATGCCTTCCAACCCAGAGTGTGTGGTCTACAACCCTTACAGCCATCTGGCCTACAACAAACTCCGGCTGGGATGGAGCACTGCAGGTCCCGGCAGGAACTCCACAGGCATCGCCATGCCAAAGCAGCCCCCCAAACAGCCAGACAAGCCCCTAAGGCCTTACCTACGGTACAGCCGGAAGGTATTGAAGGCAGCCAACCCAGGCCTGAAGTTGGCCGAGATTGGAAAGATCATTGGAGAGATGTTGAGGGACCTGAAGGAAGACGAGAAGCAGGGCTAACTGGACGAATATGAGGCTGAGAAGATTTGGTAAAAGGACTCCCTGAAAGCTTACTGCAAGGCGGCCAGGGAGGAGGAGACCAGACCGAGTGTGTGTGAACAACATGAGCATAAATACGGCCGAAGACCCTGATGACTATGACGATGGTTCCTCAGTGAAATATGCGGCTGCGGCTCGTTTCCAGAGCAACCAACTCATGAGCGATATCCTGAGTGAGGTTGTGGTTCCAGACGTGTGCCCTGTGGTCACCACTGCTAGCATGCAGGCCCTCAAGGGACAGGTCCAGTCACTCGTGGTTCAGCAGAGGTGCTGCAGAGGAGACAGCCAGGCGTGGGGCAGGAGAGGGAGCGCGAGATGGCCGAACAGGATGAGAAGGCTGCCCAGCAGGTCCAGGAACAGCAACAACAGCAGGAGGTTGCAAACAAGACTGCTGCTTACAATGGCAAAGCAGCCTGGAACAGAGCATTGCTAATGCTAGTGCTGCAGCTAACCCAATAACCTCAGGGAGGACAAGCCCACACCTATGGAGACATGAGGTAATGCCCTATATGGAGACAGATGAGGTAATGCCCGCAGAGCCCTTCACCACCCACCAGGCATCTCATCCTCCACCACCCACTGCCACCCACCCCCTCTGAACCCCTTTCCTGCTCCCTCTCTGACAAACCAGCCCCACTCCCCAACCGTGCCAGGGAGGCCACCACCATCAGCTACAATAGCAGCAGCCGCAAATCTGACAACAAAGGCAAACATAAAGCTTTATAGTGGGGGTACAGTATAGCTATTCTAGAAGTCCATTTACATAACTCACACCTGTTTTAACGATCCTGCACATCTCTTCTGCAGGTAATTTACCCCTAGCAATTTCACCGAGGAATTGAAGAGGATAAGACTTATAGCCTGCCTGTCTGTAGCGCGTGTGGTAAGCCTTAACACACTCGCTACAGACATGGCGATAAGTCTTATTCCTCCCTTAACAGTTAAGGGAGGAATTACATTCAGTTACTTTGAAATACTATAGGATGATGTCCGTTATACAGTAACCGTTGCAGTACCCGTTGTCAGAGCAGCACCCATACTTTGTCTATTACAGTATGATGACATCAAATTGGTGACAGGGATCCTTTTATCATGGGGATAAAAGGAAGAAAGACTACTTGGAGGCCGGCCTATGACACCAGGGATGTCACATGGGAATAAAAGAGACACAGACAGACAGATGACAAGATACAGAGATCTCTATATGGACATTAAATGGGACACAGACAGACACAGAGGTGTACATTTTCGGTTCTGTGCAACCGTTGGTTGGACCGAGTTATGTGCAGGAAAATCACATGTGAAGAACGGATACGCAGACACAAAGACATTTTTGCGCATTGATAGTGCGCTACACGGCCTGCACATCTACAGTTTGGGGGCACTAGGCGGCCCTCACACCTACGTCGCACCGCCAATTCGACCATATCTGACTTATAGTGTTAGGGGCTTTGTCAGAGTACCCCATGTACCCCTCTGTCTGTGTCCCTCTCCTCCCCCCTTGCCTGTCCCTCTCTCCTCCCTCCTTATTCTTGAAATCAACACTTTATTTTTACAAATACAAATAAACATGCAAACAAAATTATCATCCAAACAAAATCAGAGCTAAGAACAGCGTTCAGCTTGTAGGCTACTCTAGATCTGCAATTTCCATTGCTTTTGTTGTACGACAAAGTCTAAATCAAAGTCTAAATCAGCTCAGTCCTCTGAGCCATTAACAATGAAACCGACATTAGTATTCTATCAACAGCCCCGACTCCTCTCATAACACTCTTCATCTCCACTCCTTCTCTTTCCCTCTCTTCCAAGCTGCTCCATCTGCACTCATAATCTTCCTTCCCAATTTTACCCTCTCTTCTCCCTCCTTGTCTGTCCCCCTCTCTACTCCCTCCTTGTCTGTCCCCCTCTCTTCTCCCTCCTTGTCTGTCCCCCTCTCTTCTCCCTCCTTGTCTGTCCCCCTCTCTATTCCCTCCTTGTCTGCCCCCCTCTCTATTCCCTCTTGTGATCAATTCTTTATTTGGGTTTTTACAAATACAAATAAACATGCAAACAAAACAAAATTACCATCCAAAGAGAATCAGAGCTAAAAAAAAATGCACAAACACAAAAAACAACAACGGTATAACAATATATAGACATGACTAGGCTATGTATGAGGACACAAAAACATAAACATAAAAAACTAGACAAGATTCCTCCCTCCTTCTGTCCCTCTCTCCTCCCTCCCCATCTCATCTCTCTTGCTCCTCAGACGGCGTTTAAGGCGATAATTGACATTCTCAGACACGATCAGCGCTGACCTGGAAGCGAGCAGGGGAGCGTTTAGGCGGTGGCGCGGCGCACAATGCCCCCGCTGTTCTGCCGGTAATTACACCCGGGGCACGGGAGATCGGCCGGCGTTTATTGAATTCATATCAAATAAAAATTCGAGAAAGTGTCGACCCGGCGGTGCAGCCATCCCGCCATCTAATCCCCCTACGTGTATAGCTGATGCTCTGCACGTCTGTCCTCCCCCCCCCCCCCCCCCCCCACACCCTCCGAAAACCCCCATTCCCCATCCACGACTCTACGCAGTAAAGTCCTGAGTCAATGGGACTCTAATGATGATAGTACAATGGAACCAAATGATGGACCTTTAAGCCTCATGATTCATACTCGGGTGCGTGTTCTACAAGCTCTGTAGATCTGCTATTTTTGCTGTGAGACACCGGCAATGCCGGCATCAGCAACTAAGTATGAATTATAGGCTTTACACGTCAATTGTGTAAAAGAGTTTTACACTCCCAGGATGTTACAGTGCAGAGCCCAATTTCACCAAATTCACTTACTTTTATTCTCTCATATCCACTCTCTCTTTCGAGCAATTTTACTCCCTTTCTCCCATTTTGGCCAATATAGGACTTCTGACTTCCTGGTGATATGCTGTGGCTCTCTGGTGTTGTCAGCCCCCTCCAACCCCTTCTTTCTAGCTCTGTTTTCATTCTTTTCTCCCGTGCAGTCTATTTCATTTCACTTGATCAAATCCTCCGGAGAGCCGTTTCAATTTCGTTATCGGGGCTTTCAAATGTTCCCTGACTCTTTCACTGTAGGCCTATACTCTTTCACTGAAGGCTATACTGGCCTCCATAGTGTGTGCGTGCGTGCCTGTGTGGCTGTATCACGCACGCGCACACGCATGCACACACACACACACACACACACACACACACACACACATGCCCTGCCTCTGGACTGTTCATCCCGGTTCCACCTCCTCATGCATCTTGTCCTTAATTCGCCCTGCATTCTGCCAGCTCTGCTATTTGTCTCCTCCCAACCCCTGCTGGTCTGACATTCTCCACGTCGCCCATTCTCTGGACACAGCCGTCACCACGTACGCGTCACCCGGCGTTCATATTTGTTTTAATGCCAGCAGTGGTTGCTATATCGACTTGCCCCCAGATTTACGGATTCATAATCAGTATGTTTGCTGAACTACGGCGGCATTTTGATTAAATGTGTATCTCTGCAGCACATGTTGGATTTACGATGCTTCAACAAAAACGTCTGGGTTTCCGAGGCTACAACAGTAGTGGCTATACTGCTGGCGACTGGGGTTCTCCCCCGTGCTGCCACATGGGGGCGACATGACGATACACATTCATTTAGTCCCTTATCTGCAACTGCAGCCCATTGAAACTCTGACTGAACTAAGCCTCCCTCTCTGCTCTTTCTGTCTCTCTCTCTTTCTCACAGACACGCGCACACACACACACACACACACACAATGGCTACATACAAACATGCACACGCACACACACACTATATGGCTACATACAAACATGCGCACGCACGCACGCATGGCAGAGGCTACTTACAAACACGCACGCACGCACGCACGCACACGCACACACACACACACACACACACACACACACACACACACACACACACACACACACACACACACAGGCTGAGAGGCTACATACAAACATGCAGACACACACACACACACACACACACACCCCCTCAAATCAGCCGCGATAAAAAAAACAGGTGCCGGATTGAAATGTCACGAGCGTATCTCAAACTGCCAGAACATTAACCCGCTCACCCTAGAAGCCTTGCACTCCCAGGGGGGGAGGGGGGGGGGGGGGGGGGTAAAACAAATGGAGCAGATACAGGCTGGGGGCAGGGGGGGCTGACGGGCAGGCGATGTGACGGGTATAAGGGGCTCTTATCGATTAACATGTGTGGTGGGTTACGCGCAAGCAGGGACATGCAAACAGGCAGGAGCGTGAAGAAAAGGGGGGAGGTGGGGGGGGGGGGGGGGGGGGGGGGGGGAAACAGGTAGCCTAAGCAACGCTGGAGAGAAGAGATCTTTACATGGTGCGAACCGATGTGGACGTATAGCCTCGGCCGAAAGGCGAACCGATGTGGACGTATAGCCTCGGCCGGAAGGCAAACCGATGTGGACGTATGGCCTCGGCCGGAAGGCGAACCGATGTGGACGTATAGCCTCGGCCGGAAGGCGAACCGATGTGGACGTATGGCCTCGGCCGGAAGGCGAACCGATGTGGACGTATGGCCTCGGCCGGAAGGCGAACCGATGTGGACGTATGGCCTCGGCCGGAAGGCGAACCGATGTGGACGTATGGCCTCGGCCGGAAGGCGAACTCGGGACCTCGTGCAAACAAGGTGCGTACGTTACAGGATGGCTAAGAGCCATGGCCCGATAGGCAAGTAGCAAAGCAACACAGCACCGTATCGCCTACATGAAGACCACAAAAAAGGGAGGGAGGAAAGGAGAGAGTGGGAGGCGGGGGTAAGTGAGAGGGTAAATGAATGGTAAAAAGATAAAGAGAGTGCAGTGAAAGCTGATGTCGAGGAAAAAGAGGGGAATACGGTGAAGGGGGGAGGGGTGTTTGATCTTCCCAGAGAGAGAAACGTGGAACTTCAAGTGCAGAGAATGTGTGAGTGAGTGAGAGAGAAAGAGAGAGATGGAGACAGAACAGAGGAAGAGTAGGCTGAGAGAGAGAGAGAGAGAGAGAGAGAGAGAGTGGAGCTGTTCAGAGCTGCGACTCGTGCAGAATCTCAGTGGGGGCGATTTGGTTGATAATAGGCAGATAAAGGCGCCGTCTGCTCTCAGTGCCTGTCATACATCTTTCATTGTTAGGCTACCCTGGTCTCTCTCTCTCTCTCTCTCTCTCTCTCTGGCGGTCTCCCTCTGTCTCTCCTCATCCCCACTGCAGCCCCGCCTCGTCGGCCTTCTACTGATTGACGCCGAGCCACCGCAGCAGAAACGGGCCCAGTTGAGGCATTTTAAACCCATGAGCATCACAGGGGGCAGACTCAGAAGTAAGCGAGACAAGCGCAGGGGGTCTGAAAAATAAAAAAAAGCAATGGGGCCAGAGAATTACAGTACAACAATGAGAGATACGAGTCTCTGAAAGCCGATCCAGAAACTAATTATGGGTAGCTGTGAAATGAACAATGCAAAACCTTGGTGGTATAGGACAGGGGTTTTTCTGATTCTATATGAAGGACCACCACCCTGACTGAGAATCAACCTGGGGACCACTGTTGTGCTGGGTTCAGATTAGAGCTTTGATAGCACTTGCTTCTCAACAAATGGTCTACGACAGTGGTTTTCAACCCTTTTCATATATCAAGGTCAATTATGTATTCGGCATTTGAGCCACGGAACCACCATTAAGATGAGATTTAGCCTCTCAGACCCAGATTTTAAAATATAGTTTAGTTTAGTTTATTTGAACATCTTCACAGAACAGATTCAAGTGCATGGTTTACATCAGCGTCGTTGCTGTACAATTCCATGCTGTATTGATGTGGTACCATAAACACCATTGGTCCATTTGGTTACCAACTCCCATCATTTAGCTGCGCACCACCTGGAACCACCTCAAGGACCACTGATGGTCCCCGGACCACTGGTTGAGAACCATTGGTATAGGCCATTGTTTCTGACGGGGAGATATGTCTTCTGAAGTTCTGTATGTATAACATTTTTCATTTCCCCCCACATCTATAAATATATTTCATTTATTTGCCTGCAGCTTCTTTAACTAATTTACTACTACAAAAAAACCTGTTTATTTCCAGGTATCACCTCAATCCTGTCTCTGCTCTCCCTCCCGCGGCCCGCCCCTCTCTCTCTTTCATCCTCTCCTGCCTATCTCCTCTGAGTTTCCGTGGGTCTTCTCCTGTGACATGACCATAAATCAGGGGGCCTGAGTGGGTTTTGTTTACGTGTGTGTGTGTGTGTGTGTGTGTGTGTGTGTGTGTGTGTGTGTGTGTGTGTGTGTGTGTGTGTGTGTGTGTGTGTGTAATTATACGTTCCATATGTAAGCTTTCAGACCATGATGAATTAGCTGCCCTAAATAGGCCGGTCCTGACTGACACTGGCAGCAGCACTAGCCACTAACCTCCACCAGTCAAAGAGAGGTAAATAGGTGAGCAAGTGCTGGGAAAAATAATGAATAAGAAAGGGAACTGGAGCAGGTGCATTAGAGAGAGAGAGAGAGAGAGAGAGAGAGAGAGAGAGAGAGAGAGAGAGAGAGAGAGAGAGAGAGAGATGGCATGTGTGGCTTCATGGAAAAGAAAAACAGAAGGAAGGGCGCAAGGAAAGGAGGGAAAAGAAAGGAAGAATTAGCCAACTAAACGTTGCCACGTGATCTATAGCTTCACGCCATGCAGGCTTTCCTGTTGTCCCTCAGCTGACAAGTGATTGCACAGTGCGGCGCGAGCATGGATGACAGAGCGCTCTATCGTTCCATGTCAGCTGGCCAGACAGCAGCGAGAGACAGAGAGAGATGGAGAGGGAGTTGGGCTAATGTGGAATAACATATGAGGGAGAGAGAGAGAGAGAGGAGAGATGGAAGAGGGGTGTATGGGAGGGCATGGATGAATGGAGAGAATGAAGGAGAGGAGGAGAGAATGCGTCTATGGGCCACGGTGTATGGATAATCTCTCTATTTTTTTCATATATCCATGGCGGCATAATGTTTTTATTCATCACTGGCAATGATGCCTGTGAAATGTACGCAGCCCACACTGGATTGAAAGCAAGTGCATGAGTGAGTGTGATAGACAGAGAGATGGGTTGAGAGGGGGTGGGGGGGGGGGGGGCAAGAGAGAATGCCTACAGTGTTGGCAGCCCAAGATCTATGTGCTGCCAGCTGCATAACAGCGCTGCGCACACCCGCCACACCGACACCGCACACGCACACACACGGATATTGAACAGTGTGATGTGCTCCATTGGCCATCATACAATGATATATATAAATAACTTAAGATAGATATATTTTCCCCTCCCCATAATGAATACTAATGTATGCATGGCATGCATGCACATGTATGCCTGCCCACACACCCACACACAGCCTGACATTGTTACAGTACTTAGTAAGTTAGTAGCAATAATAGCAATAATATATTGCTTCGTTTCTTTTCATTTCATGACAACTCTTCATAACGTCTGATTAAATATGCCATGGTATATGAAACACAAAAAAAAGAGTATGCTCGTCTCCAAGGTTACAGCACACGCTCAGGATGCCAGTGGAATAATATGCTAACAGCTGAAGGTTGTGCTTTGAATTTGGCCAGTGTTTCAGATCCTAAAGAGTGGCCATTGAAATGATCCTGCAGGTCACAAGAAAAACTTGGCTGTACTATTGCTGAACTTAATAGCTCAGACAAATAAGCTGTAGAATTATGTCTGGAACATTGTCGACCTAACCTTGAAAGTCCAGTTGGTATTGGAATGCATTCAGAGGACGCCCGCATAAAAAATCTATAAGACACAGTGAAATAGACACTAACAATTACAGGACGCATTGAGAATCTGACCTACACGATATGTCATGAACAGATAGAGAATAGAATATCATTTGTAACGTCTAACTTTGATACCTAAATGTGTGTAGACAAGAATCCTGGTATATATTATGGGAAGTATAATTGGATAGTGGATTGCTCAAGTTATTCCCTTCTAGTCAAATGTCCAGCGAGCGCTGGCATTTGTGTGAGTGACCAAATGGGACACAGCAAATGTCAGTCAGCATAAATGAAGCAGTGTAGCCAGTAGGCTATAGTCTTGTTTTCTAGCTTCCCAGCAAGCATGGTCAGGACCTGGATGAATTAGTGACGTCTCGATTGGGGCCAGATCAAGTCAAAACAAGACTATAGTCAGATCTGGCCCAGAATATCACCTGATTTCAACCAACATACATTCTGCCCACTAAGACGGACATCCCTGGATGAATCAGAGAGAGTCCGATAAGAGGCCAGATCTGGCCCAGAATAAGCTATATTATTTCAACTGGTGAAGACGTCCTGGAAATGACATAAAGAGCATCGTCACCGGAGGACGTCATCTTAACGTCATCATGACTTCATGTGGCTTGCTGTGTTAGGCTACATTAGGTGTGGCAAGACCAAAATTACCCTATGACTATACTGTGCAAACTTAGAATAGTAATATCGGTTTAAGACATTAATGTTTTAATTGCTGTTTGACTGGCTAGGAGAGGCTGAATGGAATTTATTTAGAAATAATTTTCCGCACATTTTGAAAACACTTTAGCTATTCTTTAGTCATGCATTTGATCAGCAGACCATGGCATTCAATTGCTTTCGATTTGTTCATAACAGGTCTCTGAGATGGATGCAGAGAATATTCTATTGTGTAACAATTGCATGGCCAGCAGTGCAAGAAGACAGCTGAGTGTGCTCGCCTTCCGTACAAATAGCCATGTTGTATAGATACAGTATTGCTGCCATAATCTGAGTACCACAATTGCTCAAGTGAACACATTTAGTAAAATAATCCAATTTAGAATGAGATTCTCTGTGTGGGGAATGAGAAAGAAAAGAACACACGATAAAGGACATTTGTATACTGTATGTGTTTCGACTGCAGTGCACACAATATGACATTGAGGTCAACGTGATATATCCGTGTTGCAAGTGATTATGCATTGTGTATGTTTATGCGCGTGTGTGTGCTGTGTGTGTGCGTGTGTGTGCTGTGTGTGTGTGTGTGCAGGCCCGCGGGAAGTACTTTACACTCGCAGGGGCCGAGCGTCTAGTAGGGGGTGCGCGCGCACAGCGCGCGCCGCAAAAATGCGCGTGCACGCGCATCATGCACGCGCATTTTCGCGCATTTTCACGTGCAAACGTGGCCTTTACTTTCCCTCTCCACACGCAAGTTATATGAACGAACTGACACAGGCAATTAACCAGGATAAGGTGCCAATACTGTGATACAGCATATTTTATTCTTTTTTTTCTTCTTCCCCTCCTGTTCGAGGGGGGGCTGTGCCTGGGGGAGGGGGAGCTACAGCCCCCCCAGCACCCCTACTTCCCTCAGCCATGTGTGTGTGTGTGTGTGTGTTCTCTGAACAATGTCTACATTTGGTGTCTTACCACGAGGATGGATAGCTCGTCTTCTTACTGTCGTGGGTTTTGGTATGGCTAGTTTTTTGCTCTTCTCTCGCTCACTGGCATAGATCTTCTCTCTCAGTGGAGGTATGTGTGTGTGGCTGTGTGTGTGTGTGTGCGTGCAGCTGGTGTGTGTCATGCTCTGCTGCCTGGTGGCGTTCAGTAATGGCTATCATGGCCAAAAGAGCAGCTGGACACACACACACACACACACACACACACACACACACACACACACACACACACACACACACACACACACACACACACACACACACACACACACACACACACACACACACACACACACACACACACACACACACACACACACACACACACACACACACACACACACACGCACAGTCTGTGCAGCACACATGCACACACAGAGAGGCAAGTGAAATGTGCATCTAGAGACTCACCATTCATTCCCCTCATTACCATATTTCCTGTCACTCAGAGAGAACAGGGACGGGTGGGTGGAAATATGTGCTGTCGTTTCACTGCAGAGCACTGTCCAAATGTCCTGGAAAGAGCTTCAGCCACGCTGTCCATGGCATGTATCCGCTCCGCTCAAACCAGACAATGCCCAGACTCATGGATCAAAGCACACAGCGGCCATGCTCTGCCATATCACAATGTTTCTATTCAAAGGCACTTCAAAAGGCCGGCAGTGGCTCTGGAGGCAGATCGACCATTTGGGAACAGGAAGGGTCCTGGTTCGATCTCTGGCTAAGTGGGTTAAATGCAGAGGACAAATTCCAGCTATGTGCAAATGTACACCATAACATATTACTTAGTATTAAGTGTTACATTTGAACACCTCCTTTGGAGATAAATTCATATGGTTCTTTGATTATAAACTTGTTCAGTTTTAACACCGTAATATAGTCCAGGACCCAGCCACGTGTGTGCCTGGGTCCTGGATTTGTGGGCAGCCACATTTGAACCACTCTCACCACCAGAGTGCCCCAGGGTTGCGTGCTAAGCCCTCTGCTGTACACATATGACTGTGTGGACAGGAATACTGTAAGCTCCAACACCATCATCGATTTTGCCAACGACACAGCAATGCCGAGCCAGTAATGACAGCGACGAGAGTGCCTACCTGGAGGAGGTGGCAGATCTGTTGCTTTGGTGCCAGGAACACAGCCTCTTTTTGAATGATGACGGCAGATGATTGTGGACTTCTGTAAGTTACAGCAGTAGAGAGCAATTTCAAGTACCTTGGAGTGCACATTTCTGATATGAGGACAATGCACACACGGACACTGTGGCAAGGAAGGCCACGTCTGACAGCTGAGAAAATACAAGGTCTCCCAGACGGTGTTGAAATCCCTCTACTGATCGACCATGCTGACAGGGGCTATTCACCGTCTTGTACACAAATAGCTCATCCCGGGACCTACAGGAGGCGGTTCAGTCCTCTCCAATGCAAGACTCATACACTGTCAGGTGTTTGAGCAGAGCTATAAAAAGATTCAGAAGGACATGAAGCACCACCCCAGTGATGGACTGCTATGATCAGGCACACGTCTGCTCTGTCACACACGGGCACCACAGAGACACAGAAAGAGTTTCTTCACTCTCTCTTTTATTTATATATTAAAGATGTAGTGCCGTGATTTCCCCCCCCATCTTTAATATAAGTATAGGCTCACTTCAGCGAGCACACTCATGTCCACCTCACTTTATTTTTGTAAGGGTTGAGAATGATCAATCAATCAATTTTTATTTAATTTATATAGTAGGGCCTGCCCTATAGCATAATCTTCCCAAAACGTTAGCACATAACTACTCCTACATAGCCTATACTTTCACCTAGAAACTCCATTCAAACTATAAGTGTGCTGTGGACACGCGTGCTTGTTCATATCACTTTGAAAATGTTTTAACGTAATTTACTTTTTATAAACTTGTATTATTATACCCTGATATGTTAGCTTGTTTGTTAGTCTATCGTTAGCACAGTCTGCAGAACATGTAAATGTCACACCAACATTTTACTGCACATAATTGCATGACTGGCTGACAAATAAAACCTCTTTTAATCTCTTTGAGAACTCTGTGAGAGTCGAGAGATGTGGAAAACGGAACAAAAATAAATTGGAATTTTTAAAGCCAATTTGTGTGATTTGTGGCCTCTGCTGATAAACAACAGTGCAGTATGCCATTGTGTCTCAAGACAAGCGAGCTCTCTTTCATCCAAAACGAGACTAACTTAGCTGCCACCGGTCAACTTGTACTGGCTAATCCATCATAGAGGGAAGCACGGTTCCCTCTATGATGGAGGGGCTAAGCAGCAAGGGAGTTGCTGAGGTGTTTCAACACATTTGGGAACAGCTCAGGGAGGGGAACTCTGAGTTGTAGGGGAAGTTAAATGATTGCCTTTATCCAAAGTTATTTTTACCGATAAGGCTATGTTCATTATTGATTGATTGATTTTTGTAAAAACTCAATACAAGTAGAATACACAATATAAATCATACCAAGGATAATGATATGCAATATTTCCAGTGTGGTCCTACAGTACAACGATTCGAAGCGGCAAGGCAACATTAAAATAAATACACCAAAATATGAAATGATAAAAGTTAACTTATCACATAAAACTACAATAACAAATAAACTAGGAACTCTTATCATCACTTTAACTATAATACATATTATATAATACAAATTAGCATTACATTTCAGACGGTCGGGTGCATTACATTCATTCATTCCCACACACACAACGATGGCAACGGCCATGCAATGCACCAACCTGTTGGCGGATCCGGAGTAGTTAGTGGTGCGCTGTCTTGCTCAAGGACACTTAGGCATAAAGCCAGGGGGAGCTGGGGATCAAACCACGTACATCTCATATACCACTTGAAAACAAAGCAGCGCACTGACAGAACCTGGGCTTAAGCCCTGTACGTGAGACCAACTCGAAGGTGTTAGTGGAGCAGGTGCCAGCACTGAGCGATGTGATGGAATCAGTTATAATCTATTTTGAAATAGCCTTTATATTACGGTACTTGCATGCACAGCCTGATAGGCTCGACCAGCCTCCAACTTGACGTCTAAAGGCAATTTCCCACAACCCAGGAGCAGAGCCTGAAGGCTTAAGAGGAGCTTAGAATCTGCCTGGCTTTTAACCACATGGACCCTAGCGTCCCATATTCTGGCATAATAGGCAACAATTCAACACTATTTTCCCATTCCGTGGAAATAGTGGACAATCTGGTAAGAATAAGCAAACATTCGGTGAAAACAGATTTACAAGCTCACAACATGCTGCGTGTGACACATTTTGAGCATGCAAATCGGCTATATTTGCTATTCGTCTTACACTGAAGTATGGGTTAACCCATTTAGACCTGAGGACGATTCTACAAATGTCTTCTAAATCATGACAGTTTCTATGTCAGTGGGGCTCAACCTTTTTAATGTGAGGGACCCCCAGAATTATCTGTATTTGCGCCAAGTTTTCAATTTTTTTCAAAAATAGCAGATCTACAAGCTCGTGCCGCGCTATATGAGCTTGTAGATCTGCTATTTTTCTCCTCAATAGCTAAAGACAAGACATGCAAAACAACATAGGCCTACTGTATGTAAACCTGAAACATGAAGAGGAATTTGAGTCCAAATTAAAAGCAGCCTCTGAATCCGAACTGACTCTAAATGATTGAATTCACTCTCTCTCTCTCTGGCGCACTTTAAATGTTTTCTTTTAAAAAATAAAAAGGGCGTTCAAAAGTCAAAATTTCCAATTACAGAGGATGTCACTCTCAGGGCTTCTTCTGTGGAGCTTGCTGAGGGACTAAATTGTTTGAATATCTGGTGGAAAGCAACTAGGGAATAGAATTATTTAAGTCCAATTATAATTTTTGGACAGCCATCTTTTTAGGTCAGTTTAAAATGTGAATGGGGAATGGAGAAGTTTTGTGGCTGTTGGTAGGGCATTCCACATTTTGGTATATGTTACGTATACCAAAACTCACTTTTCTGTCCTGACTTTTTATCCAATACGGCTAATCACTTGTGGCGTCCTCAATTTTCTGTCACAAACACACAAAGCTGGGCATAGGAGGGGTTAGTGGTTAGCGCCTCTCAAAATGTTTCACAAAGACAAAACAGAGACAACAACGGCTCCATATATGGCCGTCTCCATATATGAAGATCACGACACTGACCTCATCAAACCCTGGATAGCCATACACAATCACCTATAGATCTGCATATATGGAGCCGTTCAGCAACCTCACGGACACCATGTTGATCCGACAGTTTACACGACCAATAACGCAGCATCATCTACCGTATCGTATGTATATTAAAATAACAGCGAGCAATCAAATGGGCATTACCTGACCATGGAGTACATTCCATCAATGGCCTGCAATATGACTGAGGTACACGTTCCACTTCAATATGACTGAGGTACATGTTCCACTTCAAATTAAAATGATCCAACTGATTATCCATCTTAACCTTTTCCCCGTTTCAACGTAGTCTGCGTTATTTTGTCGGGAAGCGACGCTGCCAAAATCTACGTTTATTCAGTTGTATAAATGTGTTTGATTCGATCTATTGGAAAGGCTACTCACATTAGCTTCGGATGGCTATCTGATGTTAGCTTAGACCCTGGGCTGCGCCACGCTTTCAGTCGCTTTAGTCTCCAAATCCCCCTCCCATAAGGCGGCATTTCTGGCCAAAACAGCGCTTATTGCACCGAGCCTGGCGGTCGCAGTAATGGCGCCGGCCACTGTTTCTCATGCTCCAGGCAAACAATAACATCCCGTCGAGACAACACACACACCATTAGGCTGACACAACATCTCGTTCGCAGAGTTTTGGATCTTCAAAATAAGGGTTGAACGGTGCGATATCCTGGCATGTTATTAATTAATCCTGGCGGGGAAACAGTTAAAAGATAGCTTCTCTAAAGTAGCCACAATACCAAGCCGAGTGAACCGTGCTGGAGGCAAATCCTCAGACTTCCATTTTTTAACAATGAACTTCCCACCACTGAATCTGGCATGTGTAAGTAGCTCTGAATAAGAGTATCTACTAAATGCTTAAATTGTATAGGGTCTGGCCCCAGGCCTAGGGTGAGGGCACTGGATAAAAGATGGAGGCTGAAGTAAGGGGGGGGGGGGGACTGAGATGAGGAGAGAGAATCACTGCTGCTGTACCATGGAGGCAGGAAGAGACATGGAGTTAAAATGAAGACAGATAGAGGAGGTGAGGGAGATGCATGGAGACATGGCCATGAGGGATTGGTCAACGAGAGAGAGAGAATGTGTGTGTGTGTGTGTGTGTGTGTGTGTGTGTGGTAATGGCAGTGGGGTGCTGAACTTGGCAGAGTTTATGAACCGATGCATTATTCATCAGAGTGACCCATCTTACGCACGCACACACGCACGCACGCACGCACGCACGCACGCACAGACACTAACAGAGAGACAGATGTATAGATACTTAACACACATGAATAATATATGCACATGCAAAACTTGATAACTTCACTATAGCCTATAGCCCACAGGTGCACACACACACGCACACTAACAGAGAGACAGATGCACACAGATAACTTCACATGTAGTCTGCTCTTAAATGCATCGCGCGCACACACACACACACACACACACACACACACACACACACACACACACACACACACACACACACACACACACACACACACACACACACACACACACACACACACACACACACACACACACACACGAGGGCAAATGTCACTCAGACAGGGTTGGTTCTAATTAATTGGAGATTGGGAAGAGGGAATTCCCACAATCCTCCTCTTTCTCCCGTGTTCGGGCTCCGCAGGGCAAAGACACCCAGGGACTGTCTGATGTGCATGCATGTGTGTGTTTACTGGTTTTCAATATTAGCATAACTAACTTCTAATGAGTGCCTGTCTGTAGAAGGTGAAAGCTAATGAAGCATGGAAATGCGCACAAAGTGAGTGTGTTCCATTTTAATGCTGACTGAAAAAGCCTTCCACGTAACCATTGCAAGCTAAGGCTTGAAGCGCGTCAGTTTTGTTGTGTCTGAGTTGTTTTTACTGTTTGTACTTTGTTTTCTCGCTGTTGTTGTTCTGTGTGGTAGCTATAGTGCATTTGTTTTTATTTACCTGTACAGCACTTTGTAAACCCTGAGTTGTGAAATGTGCTATATAAATAAAGTGGATTGGATTGGATTTTCCCATGATGTATTGCTGGTTGAGTGCTGTTTTTCGTGTGTGCACTTTGTTTATGTTGGAAGGGTCGGCTCACTGAAAAACTACAAGCGACATGGCTGCTATTAGCACCAACCAATAGGAAAGAAGTGCTGTTGTTTACAACACTTAAAGTGGTGAAAACAACGGCACTTCTTTCCTATTGGTTGGTGCTAGTTGAACTTCGCACCCCTCAAAGCAAGTGTTGCCAGAGACGTACAAGCGGACAGGTCTACAAATACAAGCCCAATAGAAGCGACTAGGTCGCATGAACACACACAAACACAGGGGGTCGATCCCCAGCAACATTAATATAGCATCAAAATCAGATATGGACATTTTAAATGTCCCCTATACAAAACTTGTATAGGGGTCCTTGGCACAAAATATTTTCAGATGGGGGTCTGCGACCAAATGCATGTTAATTTGGGAGCCGTTGACTTATGTTTAAACATTAGACAGCTACACTAAGCCCAAAAACAAGCCCAACAAATACGCAACTCGTAACTATACCAATATTTACAAACGACTTAACAAGCCCAACATCGCTTACTAAGTGGACATGACAATGTTAAAGGCCGCCAAAATGCTGAAATGGGACGCTCCACCCTTCTTTATCCCATACAATGATGGAAGCGAACAGGGATGCTGATGCGTCTGAGTGATTCATGTGTGGCCGTGCCCTTAAACTTCGCCATACTATTGCGCGCACACTTGTGCACAATGTAGCAGATCTACAACTTCAAAACATGTCCACATTGTGCACTTGAACTACTTTGGTCCACATCCGACACCATCGTACGACGACGAAGTATGACTCAACTATCTAGTGCGCAGCGACTTAACTCGAACAAAAGCAAATTGGAAAGGTGTGTGCCCGGGCACGCAGCAGCAGGCAGCACCTGGGCCAGAAACACTGTCAGCCTCCGTAAAGTGAAAACATCCCATAACAAATGGGTATTTGGAGTGCATGCTGAAAATTGTCAGTATACTTGCTTACTGGCAAAAAATACATGGCACGATAAAAACGTGTTGCATAAAGTATGAGGAATGTGAAGAGAAGCAGAAGTGCATTAAGGTGAATGCTGACTACAGGTTTGCAGATAAGAATTCGCTGGAGAGACATTTTTAAAAAAGATATCAATGACAGTATTTATTCTCAGAAAATGCTGTAGCCTATCATAATTGGGTGTACGTTTTTTGGGCAGGGGGAATTAGCTCCAATGCATGCAGACACAGCTGAATAAAACAGAAAGAGATAACGAAGATCCGTGCAGATTTTAATTAGGCATGCCATGGCTATTTTAAGGCCAGGAGTAGATGCACAGAAAATGATATCATAATATGATCCATTCCCAAAGATGACATTAACCAATTGAGCCATATTTTATACTTTGAAAATAGGCTATCACTCAAATGTAGGGAAAAACAATGCAGCCCTAATTAGCTGATCGTTCAGTGTGAATGACCCCAATGATCTGCAGGGGTAATAGGTCATGCTACAAACCATTCTGTGCTCCAAACAAACAAACAGACAGAAAGACAGACCTACACAAAAAGCCCTTTATTGTGATACAATAAATCACAAAACGATGGCTGAGCACGGAATGTGAGGATAAAAAGTGAGGACAGAAAAGTGAGGACGCCAAAACTGATTGGCCGGAATGTGATGATGTATGATGATAAGAGCGCCCCTCACTTCACACAAGTGTGATTTTTGAATGACGTGCCCAAAATAGCACTGCCAGTGTTAAACTGGCAAAAGTGTTCACTGTGAAAAGGGTGGTCATAACACCCCACCCATAACACCCCACCTGAGCCCTGCCCTGCCGCGAGTGCGTAATTCGTGTTTGAGTAAGGACTCGCTGTGGTTGGCAAGTGCACTTGTGCAATTAAGGACGCGCTGTGATTGGCCAGTAGCCACTTTGAGTGGCAGTCGGGGCAACATGTCGCACATGATTTACTATTCTGTGCCTATCGGGTTGCAACTCGAATCGGGGCCGAGTCGGCTAAGCGAACTTCGCAACGTTCAACATGGCAACTTGCACACTTTAGCTCGCTCTGTGGTGTCTCTCGTGGCTCAAGTTCACTTGAGACGGCGCCCCTCCGTCGCGGTCTAAAACGGTACTTTATCCCCTACTACTAGTAGTTAGTAGAAGTAGAAGGCGATTCCGCACTCGCTTCCCTGCCTCTTCTAGAACCTGAACCAACACTAGAGTGTTGACTGCATCCAATCAAGGAGCTCGGAGATCAAGGACATTGGACAATGACTGACTCACAACACCGCCAACAGCTGCCAGCCAATCAACTCAACATAGACTTCCACTTTTCTTCAAAGAGTCCAGACCAGAGAGGGGAGCTGCATGGGGAACAAGACAGAGAGTCCAATAATGGCATGGCTTCCCAGGCTGTGTAATTGAAAAGGCTTCCAGACAGTTAGCTAAATTAATTATCTGTTATCTGGCTAACTGGCTTGAATCCCCCTACATTTAATAGCCTACATCTTAAAATGTAAATTGAAAAACCTTCTTAAGTCTTACTGTAGTGAGAGAATGTGTCGTTCCTTTTACATTTTGGGCTACGTGTTTGCATAATATTGTGAACAATACCTACACATCGCCAATGATATACGTATATGTGCTATGTGAGCTAAGCTTTGATAGCATTGCCTGTGAAGCATGGCCTGAGTCTTACTGCAGTTGGATCATTTTACATTGGACTACAGTGATATCTTGACATTTTTAAAACCTCACCAATGATGTGTTAATGAGCTTTGTGAGCCAACGTTGCAGAGTTGCAACAATGAAGCGTAGGCTAAGATGTGTGTTGTGCTGTATATGAGCTGTGCTGTGATTGACCTACCTGTAGCCTACCGGAGCGATAGCCCCGCCCCACCGCTATTCATTTCAGTGGAAGTTGCTCAGTGGCGCTTTGAAGCACCCGGAAGAACCGCCTACTTCCGCATTTTTTCGATTTGAAATGCGGAAGTGCAAACGAGCGCTCAATGTTAAAGCCCAGATGCACGGGGTTTCCTCGTCATAACTCCACGGGTCCGCCTGCAGTCCCCACTCTTACCACTAGGGCCGAGCGCCTCAAAGTTGGAGAGCTTCACTGGGGGCTTGGGACAGATACAGACAAATCCTGTTCTTGAAGGCCGGTGCAACACTGTAAAAAGTAAAGTGAGACAGATTGAAAGCAATTATGCTATAAGATATTTTTGTCCAGTTCTAACAAAGAAGAATACGTTTTTTTCTTCATGAATATTATTTATCTCTCCATTTCTGGCCTCCATTCATCCTACCTTATTGTCCATTACAACAATTGTTTGTAAGTAATTCTCAGGTCTGTATTAGTAAATAAATTGCTCAGATTACTTATTATATTGTTTCTTCATCCTGTCTTGTGGTAATGTTCATTCCTGCGCCACTTCAAACTGCCTCAGCCCTCATTCCTCTCTCATCACTCCTATCTTTTCGGTGGATTTTCTTTCCTTTCACATCGTTACATTTCTCCCTCCATTTCAAGTACTATTTGCTTCTCTATTACCTTCTCTCCTATCTAGTCTCTCCCACACACACACACACACACACACACACACACACACACACACACACACACACACACACACACACACACACACACACACACACACACACACACACACACACACACACACACACACACACACTCTTCCACCTCTCTTCTCCCTGGCTGTGGGGTGATGTATGGTCCCTGTCAGTGCTGGAATCAATGGGATGCCGGTTGTTTTAATTTAGCCTGGGAGCCCAGCGGATCCAGATCCTCAGCGTCATGGAAGAGCGATGGCGCTGGCCTTTCTCTCCTCTGTTTTTAGTCCCCTCCCCTGTCCCCATCTCGTTCCCTGCATTGATCAACACTTGGCTCCCGCTGGATAGGCCCTGTGGAGGCCCCGGCCATCTCCAAAGCTCTGGTGAACAGCGGCCCTGTAGTCTCTTGTCTGTTAACGTAGTCTGGATTAGAATCAGTGACGGTCTACGGCTTGCCTCATAAAGCTGGAGAGCTGGATTCCCGGGGCTGTGGTGCCTCAACCTGTAATGACCATTCAACATGTTTTACATGCTGTTAGCTGCATCTGCGCTGCTATGCTAAATGTAGCCACTTTCGTCATGCACACATGGAAAGCTAATAGTCCCTGAAAAAGGCGAACAGATGGATTGTCTGCTGCAGAGCTTAGCAGGTGACGAAGCCTGGGATGCACACTGCTTGCTGGGCCATGCCTGTGCTAACTAGATTTGTGCTGAAGCAGTGGCACATGTGGGAGCAAGGTCTATGTTCCCTCGTCCTTTAAAGGCCTCTACAAACCAAGCCAATGTCGGGCCATGCATCGATATGCCCCAGTGTACTCTCTGCTGCCCCATCTGGCGGAGTCAGGTTATCGATATGCAGCTGTGGCCGAAAATGGGTTGTAGTGTATACGGTGTGTACACGGCCATCGGGTTTAGTGAGGCGTCTGCGTCAATTATTGCTCAACTGACCCCTCCAGCACAATTGCTGTCACCTGTCAATGACAGCAGGGGGTGGAATCAACAAAACACAAGATTGTCTGGATTGGCACAGGTGGGTTTAGTATAGCCTACCTAAACCCGAGAAATCTCCAAATTTCCAAAGCACCCGCTTTCTGGTTGGCTGTGTAGCCTTGAACAGAACACGTGTGTCTGTCTGTGTGGTTGCAGATGAAATACACTTGTAACAGACAGACATAGATAGGGACATACATTGCTGGTCGGCATGTAGCCTATTCACATTTCTCAATCACTATCCCTATAGAGCGTCGCAGTCCCGCCTCCTACCCTGGACCAGGAAATGAAACCCAATGCATTATTCTCATAGACATTTATTAAAATATTTATTTAAAGACGGTTACGCCGCGGACAAAGCCAACTCGAGTCGTGACAACTCATGACAACACAAACAATATTTTGGACCAAACAAATAATTACAAAGAAGAAAAACAACAAAAAAAGTGTTGTAACCTGCCGGTCTTTTCTTCTTTCTAATTATTTGTTTGGTCCAAAATATTGTTTGTGTTGTCATGAGTTGTCACGACTCGAGTTGGCTTTGTCCGCGGCGTAACCGTCTTTAAATAAATACTTTAAGAAATGTCTATGAGGAAAATGCATTGGGTTTCATTTCCTGGTCCAGGGTAGGAGGCGGGACTGCAACGCTCTATAGCACATAGTAGACCACAAACCGGTTTCAGAGTGGCACGTACATTCTGCATCTTTTTTGTTTTAATGTTTGTGTTTAGTTCATGTTTGTTTTAAAAATACCATTGACAATGAAAATAATTTTAAAGTCATCTTGTCCCTAACACAAACATTAAATGCCATTAACAATAAACAGAATTTAATCATCATTACATGCATCTAATCATAGCAACATGAGTTAGACTTTAATATATTAGTGTTAGATTAATAGAGGTTACATGTAAAACATACCTGTATGTATTAAGTTTGAGTCGTTGTATTGTCAGGAAAAAAATGATACCATAATGTGTCTATGTTGGCTATTGATGATGATATCTTGGGTGAGTAAAAGGTACTGTGATCGGTGTAATGCGATCGAGTCGGTTGGGTATGTATGTCAGGGTAAAAATAGCTGTCTCTTATTGGCTCCTCGATGTTGTAAGATGATAAGAGCGTCCCTCACTTCACACAGGTGTGATTTCTGTTGCTCAATGCTTCTGACGGGCAGCCTTCCAGTTGTCTTTACACGGCAGGTCTTGCAAACTATACTGCCACCTCATGGCATGGAGTTACTTTAACTCTAACCCCAACCCTAACCATGATAGGACAGATGGAACACAGGCCCCTTGGAACCTAGGGATGATCCTCCCTCACATGCTGAACACCTCAGGTCTTTGGAACCTAGGGATGATCCTCCCTCACATGCTGAACACCTCCGGTCTTTGGAACCTAGGGATGATCCACCCTCACATGCTGAACACCTCAGGTCTTTGGAACCTAGGGATGATCCACCCTCACATGCTGAACACCTCAGGTCTTTGGAACCTAGGGATGATCCTCCCTCACATGCTGAACACCTCAGGTCTTTGGAACCTAGGGATGATCCTCCCTCACATGCTGAACACCTCAGGTCTAGGGATGATCCTCCCTCACATGCTGAACACCTCAGGTCTAGGGATGATCCTCCCTCACATGCTGAACACCTCAGGTCTAGGGATGATCCTCCCTCACATGCTGAACACCTCAGGTCTAGGGATGATCCACCCTCACATGCTGAACACCTCAGGTCGTTTGCAAGACCTCTCAGAGCATACTTTTGTCGTGACACAGAGTCTTTAAACAAGGCCTGGTGTCAGCATGCAAGACAATATTGACAGACTTGTGAACACTAATCAGGACAGAGAGTTAAAGGGTTTGACAGGCTTCATCTGAGACACGATCAGGGGCTCATCAGCCAAATTTCTCCTGACAGATACTCCTCTCACTCTGCTTCATATTATTTGCCTCCCCTTCATCACCACCCCCCATCGCAACCACCCGCAATTAATATGAATCATCTATCTCCATATTCCCCCAATGACGGGCTTGAACGAAACCTGTCATGCGCGGAGCTAGCATGGCACAGGCAATTAAAGTCACAGCTTCGAAACAATGGGTAGAAGACTGGCTATAGCAGAGAAATAAAATAACTGCACATGGTGAAGAAAAAAGAGGAAGCAATTAGTGATGTGGGTACCGTGGGTTCCACCACAATGGCTTTATGTTGAGAAGTCTGCCCATTTGGCTACTGTACACTACATACAATGACAATGTTGGAGTAAAGGTTTGAAACCTTGGATTTGGTTGTTGAAGTCACACAGATTGGAGTTCTAAGGAGAAATGTGTCTCAATGGTGAAAATGATATGGGGTACGGTAAAAAGTCTCCTTAATCAACAATAAACATCTTGCATCGTTAGAAGTGTACTACCCTCTTCCTTACTGAGTAATGCATTCATTCAACTAAATTGTATTAAAGTGCTAAATCACAACAAGTTGTCTCCAGACACTTTACAGCAGAGACCTGCCACTGTCCCACCCTGAGCATTAGGGTGGGCGGCCATCTGCCTCAACCGTGTTGGGGGAATCCACTGTTTCTCCAAAGCGGTTTTATAGCGTGCATTATTACATTCACTCATTCTCACACCAACAGTCGTGTCTTGCCCAAGGATATACTTTCGACAAAGCTACGAGGAGCCAGGGATCAATCCAGGAACCCTCTGATGTCAAGGCTGCAACTCTGAGCCATCAATGACACCTGGGGATGGACGTGACAATCTATATGTCTGTGTCATGTCAGAAAGAAAATGGTCGTGAAAAAGGTGACAGGTGTCTTCAGGTGGAAAGTAAGTAACATGGCGCAGGAGAGGAGTAAAGTGTGAGGGTATGCAGGAAGGAAGGGAAGGTTAAGTTGTGGTTGCATTGGGGAGAACCGGTGCCTCTCTGTGGACTGCAGCACACTCCATTAAACATAATGGTGCTGTGAATGTGCCTGGGGGAACCAGGCAGAGGTACTGTTAACTGTTATTTCAAGCTGTCAGCTTGGATCTGTGTCATGCGGTGCCTTGTAGGCCTCCCCTGTTTATGACGCGACGGATTAAAGGGACAAAAATTGATATGAGGTCAGAGGACAGAGATATGTTTGGTTTTTCATTAGAGTTAATGTGCATGCCTCATTTCACTTGTCTGTCATGACTCATGAGAGAAAGAAAAGAGGAAACAATAGCGGTTAAAAGCTTTTGCAAAACAACAATTGAGGGGAGGAAATTAAAGATTCCTGTATACAGAAGAACAATGTGCAGAACAGAGTGCCAGTATTGACAATACAGTGGTTACACAAACTGCATTTTTCCCATTTCAATGCAGTTTACAGATTTGTTTTTGAGCAAGCAGTAACTGAAAGATAAAAACACGCGTGCACACGCACACACACACACACGCAGTCACACACACAGTCACACACACAGTCACACACACAGTCACACACACAATATTATATTACGTATTACTTGGAATCGAAAGTAATATATTATATTTCATATTATATTACATATTACCACAAAAAAGGGATCCTACAACAACACAATCTGTTTAGTCAGCTTATTTTAGAACTGAATTGTTCGGTAGCCAACAACCGACCGACCGACCGACCGACAGACAGACAGACCGACAGACAGACAGGACAGGAGTTTGCGCCTAACCTTTTCTTCTCTTGTTGTTCCCATGGAGACCACGCACGCACGCACGCACGCACGCACGCACGCACGCACGCACGCACGCACGCACACACAAGAAGAAAGTTAAGCAGAAGTTGAGAGAGGGTAAAGAGGTGATGGGGGGGGGGGGGGGGGGGGGCACTTGACATTTCCAGTAGGCTACAGTTCTTGCAACGCGCAGAAATGTCATAATATTCAGCCAGATACATCTATCACAGTCGAGGAAACATTTTATTTAAAGGCGGATTATCACTTTATTACCTGACCAGCCACAACCCCCCCCCCCCCCCCCACGCACACCCCCTCCCAGCTTGCATCTCGACAGAACCACCACACACATGCTCTCAGGCACGAACACCATCTTGAGATTTCACGACACGTACCCAACACTTTATTGCTGTATTGGTGGGTGGAACAGTGATGCAAGATGTGCCAGTGTTGTTAGTGTTTTGCTAAGTGGAGGGTCTAAGAGAGTTCAGTCATGAAAACATCAAAATCCCATCTGAGAGTCACAAGACGAGACACAGACAAGGACAAATGAACGAGAGAGATTGAAAAGTGGCTCCGTGGCTGGTGTGTTAATGGTAAGGACACCGTACGCGCGCACACGCACACAGATACAGACACACACACGCACGCGTGCGGACATAATGCTACACTTGTGAGGACCATCCATCTACTCGACTACCGTAACGGTGTCTTTGCACTGCAGGTCACCCTAAAGAAATCGATCAGACAGCTGAGGTTGATTCAGAACGTTGCTGCTCGAGTCCTTTCGAATGACACGAAAGTGAATCGTATATCACTCCAGCTCTCAGATGTTTACACACATGCTCCCTGTCTGTCAGAGAAAATACTACTGCATCTGGTCTAGAACCCATTTAGCCTTCTAAATACTGACCTACGTTTTATGAAAAACATCACAGAAAGAATTCTAAACAAAATATAATACAGGTATGTTGCTATAGAAACAGCTAATGTTACACAAGGGGTTTGCGGATTGAAAGGTATACGAATTACAGTTCCAGATCTAACACTTCTGATCTTGTGCCATATCATGAACCATCCAGACTTCCTACGTCATCTGGGACACGTCTGCTTCTCCCCAGAGTCACAGAGTAAACAAACATGCAGCATTCAGTTTCGTATGCACTATACAGTAGGCCTATAGTGTATCTGGAACAAACTGATTATTTAGAATCAAAGTTTGAGACATTCCTGTTAGCTGCTGTGGATGCCAAAAAAACGGCCAACCCTAGCACGCGTGCTACACGCAGTCACGCACACACTGCACGCACACTTCTGTGTATACGTCCAAGGCCAAGTACTCTGTTTGGGAGAGACAAAAGTGCTTGCACTGCCACAATTATTGCGCAGGAAATGATGTGACTGTCGCTTGTCCCAAAGGCATGGATGTGTTTGTCTGCAGTGTGGAACCACCCAGAGCACTGCTAATGGTGGTGGAGAGAGAGAGAGAGAGAGAGAGAGAGAGAGAGAGAGAGAGAGAGAGAGAGAGAGAGAGAGAGAGAGAGAGAGAGAGAGCGAGAGAGGATAGGATAGGAGGATAATGACGACATTTTCAGGCCCCAGGGTGAGCCACACAGGGAAGATAAAAAAAAACCTCCCATAAGCCTTAGAGGCGTGGGGTGAAAAGTGAGGGAAGATTTAGAGTAGATGGAGAGATGAGACACTGCTCTGTATTAATGGAGATCTGCACCCAGCCAGGGAAAAAGAAAAATGTGAGGTGGAATTCCAATAAAGCCACCTGAAGCAGCACAAAGACATTCCAGTTTCTAATTGAATACTGTGCGTTAATTGATAAGCGTGGGCAGCAATCTAACACCGCAGAGAGATCCCTAATATTATGTGGAGGATATGCTCAGGGGAGCCGAAAATGTCTCCATGCTATACTTCTACTTTCAATAATATCCCTCTAAGCTCCATGTAAAACGATTTAACAAAATGTGCACTACTTTTCTTTTTTTTTTTGTCAAATACTCCGACAGAGGGATGTCATTATGCAAATATCTCATATAGCTAGTAGTGGCAGCTCCACAGGAGGGCCTGGTTCTTTGTTATTTTCTTCCCCTCACATGTCCTGGAGGCCTGCAAAATGTCAGGAACAAAATACTCCTCCTGAGGTAAATAATGGTCCAGCATTGACGGTCTAAGAAGGCAGTGGTTCTCAACCTTTTCAGGCTGGGGACCCTGGGGAGTGGGGACCCCTCCACCCATGACAAGCACTAGGAATTGCATATGATTTAGTTCGACTCGAAAATAGCAGATCTTGAAGCTCACAGCGCCCTTCAAGATCTGCTATTTTCACAATCTTTGCCTTTCTTATATTATTTGACAATTTGGCCCAATGTTTGACCAGTTTTTATGGTATAGTTTGTCGACTTTGCAGTAATGGTCGTTTTTCTTGTCTTTTTGTTCTCTTTTTGTGAGGTAATAAAAAGGAGAAATCACCTAAACAACCAATCAGAATCGAGTGAAAGGTGGCACGGCTAAAAAGATCAACACACATGGCAGATAGAGAGGAGAAGCCAATTATACAACTGTGAAGACTGAAAAAAAACCAACAAGAGTATAATTGCAAGGTTTTGATTTCTGGCACTCACGTTACCGATTTCAGTTTCAGTTGATTTGCACGAATAATGCAGATGACATGACGGTCGAATGCAGCTTCTCGACTCAGAATTAAAGGTTGTATTTCTAATCACCGCTCGTTTTCTAAGCTTCCAGCCAGGCATTGTAATTGGCCCATCTAGCTTAGCGGTATAATGGACCAGTGCAATTCCAGGCTTACCTTTGCTCACAGCATCATTGACACCCACACTCTCAGACATTTGCCCCTCTCTCCCATTGGTGTCTGTGTGGCTCCTTCTTGTCCAGCACACTGCGTCATTGTTGCTTTAGTTAGCAGGTCTACATCTAAGATGGACACAAACACGTACATGGTACAACAAACAGGAGGAACAGGACATTGCAATGTTCATTCGTCATCCACCCCTCCCACTCCAAACAGTCCTGTTTCCCAAACAATGGGCCAGGGCCCATTTTTGGTTCATGGACCACCAGTTTTTTATTACAATTTTCATTTAAAACATTTACAAAATAAATAAATGTAAAATTCCGTAATTAAAAGAAAATGTAAAGGGGAATAAAGCAATAGTCAAAATAGTAGCTACAAGCTCATACCCATTGTACCCGTTGTGCGCACTTTGGCAGGCACTGTATATATAATGCATACGTCATCTCGTTTGATAATAATAATAATTATAATCGCCCCTGCAGCCATCATACAGTCACATCTGAAGTGTTCATTTAACTCTGAACATCAACTGGAGCGGTCAGAGTGACATTATATAACCTTCCAGATATTGATGGAAATAAATTAGCTTTATGAGCTTTTCATACACAAACTCACATATCTCCTAGTCCTAGGCATGTGTTAAGTTTGAGTATACTGTACATAGACACGCGCACACACACACACACACACACACACACACACACACACACACACACACACACACACACACACACACACACACACACACACACACACACACACACACACACACACACACACACACACACACACACACACACACACACACACACAGCATTTCTGTCCATATCGGTTAATGCGGCAGACAAGTCATTATTCCAGCTTGCGGGCTTCACGTGTAAAGAACCCACTAGGAAGTCTTTCACATTTCACATTAATTGCTAACCTGGTCCAACTCAGGGTCATGCTTGTATAATCACCACTATAGCCTGGATATGCGCTCTTGTGGAATAATTTTACTTAAAAAAAAACAATACCACAACGTAGAATACTCTACATACTAGAGACCTGTGGATGGCGGAATTAGCCGCGGTTGCCGTGGGTAACCGCGGTTGGCGGATGGTGCGGTTAATATAAATAGGATGATGCGGTTGGATAGCGAGCGCACGGATAATGCATTTGCGGTTGTGGGTGACAAAAAACTCCATCCGCAGGTCTCTACTACATACTCTACTTTTACTCTACTGTTATAAGTAAAAGTCTGGTTTTCAAAATGTACTGGTACAAAAGTATTGGCATCAAAAGGAAATGTACAGTATGTCCCACAAGTTCATTATGTATACTATATAAATCTACAAGCTCACAACGCGTCGCAAAGCACACGTTGCAAGCTTGTAGATTGACTATTTTCAAATAGCCTATATGTTGTACCACGCACGCACGCACGCACGCACGCACGCACGCACGCACGCACGCACGCACGCACGCACGTTAGTTAGAACACAGCCATCAAACAAATGTTTGGGCAAACCATGTGACTCCCAATGGAAAAGCATTGTGGCGGCCATTAAACACAGACAAGACACAGAGCATGTGTTTGATGTGTGTACTGGGCCTAGGTGTTCAACTGATTGCCGTTGTGGAAGGAAGGAAGCCAAGGAACAAAGTGATAGGAGAAGATAAAGAGTTGCAATTATTGGCGGAACCATACAGAGAACAACAATTTGTTGAAGTTCCGGTTTGGTACGTTTGATCGTCACGATTTTAAAGATGGGAGAGAAAGAGGCTGACGGATACAAATTGAATAACCTGGAAGTTAGCGGTGCAACTGTACCACGTGGGGGTCCCCGCAACATCCAGACACGCAGGAACGCTCCCAGGGGGGAGCCTTCACGTCCGAAACGGTCGAGAAATGACAGAGTTACCGTGTTGCAGCTTTCCGTGCTCGAACACAGAAACAGACACACGTACACGTATACGTACGTATGTATGTATAGGGACACACATAGCTGCGTAATGGAGCGGAAGCACCGCTCAAAAATGTCAAAAGCGGGCGTGTGAGAGAGAGAGAGAGAGACCAAGAAGAAACAACAATGTCAAAGAGGACAGCTGTCAAGACACAAGAGAGAGACAAGCAATTCTAACAATATCAAATAGACAGACAGACAGACAGACAGACAGACAGACAGACAGACAATACGTGAACACAGAGATGAGCAGAATGTGAACATTGAGCAATAGGGGGGTGAGCCTATTGATTCCACCTCATGCGTTTTAATAATAGCCAAGGCACCTTTTAATTCCAGGCGGAACGACGGGGCAATCACATTATTAGCCTCCCTATAATCCATTTCAGGCCCTCCAGACCCTGGCCATGGCCATGTCCAAATTAAATCGGAATTTTCTATGACAGCATGGATGTGCACTAGTCATGGCAGAACATGGCATGACCTCAGACGCGCACACGCGCGCGCCGCGCAGCGCACGCACGCACGCACGCACGCACGCACGCACGCACGCACGCACGCACGCACGCACGCACGCACGCACGCACGCACGCACGCACGCACGCACGCACGCACGCACGCACGCACGCACGCACGCACGCACGCACGCACGCACGCACGCACGCACGCACGCACGCACGCACGCACGCACACACACACACACACACACACACACACACACACACACACACACACACACACACACACACACACACACACACACACACACACACACACACACACACACACACACACACACACACACACACACACACACACACACACACACCAAATCTGGAGTGGGGATTGAAGGCAGGGGTCTTCAATATGTCCGTGGCAAAGGCTTGATTTTCTTTTTGTCAGGTGAAACCTAGCCTCGGAAACCCAGACGTTTTTATTTCCAGGGACAAAAAATAAAGTATGGGGCCGAGTCCACTTCAATTCGGCATAGAGTAACGCAAACGTCGATCACTCTCTGCTGATTTCTGATCGTCTGCACCTTTGTTAAATTGACGCACACACGTATACACACACACACTCCTAAATTTAATTTTGACAAAAATGTCCACCACAAGCCAGCATGGCGATGACCCCTGATTGAAGGGTGTGGACATTGGGCAGGTGTGTGTGTGCATGTGTGTGTGTGTGTGTGTGTGTGTGCGCGTGCGCGTGCGTGCGCGTGCGTGCATGGGCTCAGGAACAGGGGAAGGGCGGGAGAGTCAGTCTACTTCATTAAAATGACACACATGGCTGATTTTCACCCATGTCGAGTTGATTCTCCGCCCTCCGCATCTAGAGCTCTTCACCCTCTCTGTCTCCATCTCCATATTTGCCTGTTTAATTTAACTTTTTCTCCTGCGGTTGCTTCCAGCGTAGCCGTTGACTCTCCGTGCCCTGCTTGTGCCTAGCTAGCAAAGCCCTAAACACCATTATATACACACAAACCACAAACTACAGTAGCGCAATCAGTTCCGTTTGATCGGTGTTGGATTGTAAACACCACCCCAAACCATACAGTACACCCACCACTGCGATTTGCTTTCCTCTACATCCAGTTTGGCCCAGGGGGTGTCTTAGAACATTCGACCGTGGCGTGGATAGCTCCCCGGCCCTGCCCTGCAGCCGCATGCATGGCTGCCGCGCCCTGGGCTCTGTCTGAAGCTCTCTGCAGCCACAAATGCATGACTCGTCCATTAAGAGATCGAGGTGCTCTTCTCTCCCTGCCTACAAAAACAACAGCCCCACAAACCACCACGCACTGTCATACAGCACAGGAGGGAGGGAGGGAGAGAGAGAGAGAGAGAGAGAGAGAGAGAGAGAGAGAGAGAGAGAGAGATATATTTGGGTAAGATGAGGGTAAAATAGGGAGAGAAAGAAGAGTTAACCAAAGAGGCAGAGTGGACAGACAGACGGACGGACGGACGGACGGACGGAAATAAAAACTGGACACTTAGGAAGGGACTAGTGGACAAGAGATCCAGTATGAGTCATTTTACACTTGGTTCAAATAGCCGATCTACAAGCTCTGCGACGTGTTGCGAGCTTGTAGATCGGCTATTTTCAGCAAGTGTAAAATCTGTCATTACGACGACATCAAGTTCCGCCAACATACATTTTGTTCGACTAAATCAACTGTAGATTTAGTCCACTAAAATCGCATGACATTTAGTCGACAAAAACTAGACTAACACTAAGACATTCCGGGTGACTAAAACTAAATGAAAACTTTTCAAAAGACTATGACTAAAACTAAAATCAAATTTTGCTGCCAAAAACAAAACTGATACTGTCATACTGTAGACGTTCTGGATATGACATGTTGATCTGTAATTTGCTGTAGTGTAGAAGTTGCATTATAGTTGTCGTGCTGAAGTCACATGACGTGGTTAAGCTACTACTAACAGCCTACTACCTGTCCACCAGTGACATCATCGATGGGGAATACAAGCTAATAGAAACTGCAGGCTTTCTAGTCCTGACAAGTTGCAATGCGAAAATGGAAGCCATCGTTCTCACGATAATGAAAATCTAAACATTTTTGTAAAACAATCTTGTTTAAAAAACAAATCTGCCTAATGATGATGTCACTGGAGGACGGTTTCTGCCCACAGCCCTCCTATGAGACACAGACTGAGTAGAAAAAAATCGTGCCATTTTATCATGATTATTAGTGAGGACCTATTATATGAAGATAGGTTGAAAAGTGGTGAAGTGCTCCTTTAAGAAATGTGAATCCCTCAAAGAGCACCTATACGGACGGACGGCTGCAATTCGAAACGGGCCCCTGTAAAAAAAAGTCAACCCCCACCCCTGTTCTCCCATATACTGTACATGTTTTTCTCTTTTTGAATTTCCTTACATGATGATTTCCTGTTTTTCATAGAAGTGTATATTTGATTAAATGTACTAATGAATTGAAAATGGATGACCCTGGTAAACAAGTCTTAGTGCTTTTCATGGTTTCGTCCTCGTAGCAGTTTTTGTATTGAAGAGAACTTGATTAGTAATTACAACTATTCAAATGTTCGACTTCCCCTGCATGCTCTTTCATTTGTTTTCCTGAAGGCAAGAAGGTTGTGAACTCAAGCAAGTACGGTACTCACTGCATCCCATAGCCTGGAGGGAGTTAGGTTAACTGAGGACATACGGTATTGCATCCCATATAGCCCAGAGGGACAACTTCTCTGCAATGGGCTACTCTGTTGCTAGGCCAACCGGTTGACCAATGCTGTAACACAGCACTGATCAATGCTGTAATGCAGTGACTAAGTCAGCAGCACTACCATCTGTAGCGTTGGTCCAGGGCAAAACAGGAGCTTTTTAACAAGCAATCATCTCTAGGAGGAATGAAGATGCTAGAAATAGCTTGCTTTGCATTTAAGGATAATTGGCCTTAGAGTTTAGACTGACAAGGAGGGAAATTGGTTCTACACTGACCACACATATTCTGCATCGTGTATAAAATCATTCTGGATCATCAGAGAAATGACAGACGGAACAGAATCTTTCTTCGTTTAGCTATTTACAAGTAGAGACAAACTTCAAAAGGTTGCACTCGAACATTGATGTCTTTTTTGGCGAGTGCATGAATCAAATATCTGTGCATTAATCATAACATTGCTTGCTATATATTAATGTAATTGCATTACTTGTGCACTTTTATGTTTTATATCGAGCACATAAACTATGCCTAAACCTAACCTTACCTCAACTCCAACCTTAACCTCACAGAAATTATGCTATATAAAGTAAACCTAACCTCAAAATCTAGGGGCCCCCCAAACCCAATTGACAGACTTCTATTTAAACCAAACTTCATTAGCCCCCGCTCTAAATAGCCAGCCCCCCCATAGTCCCCCCAGTAACAATTTTCTGTTTGAGAGACCCCATGCCACCTTTTAGTTTTAGTCTTGTTTTAAAATATCCCAGTGGACACATATTTAGAAAGGGTGACTTACAGTATAGTAACCAAGGTGACTTGAAGGAAACGTGAGGCGGAGACTGGGCTAAAGCATGCATTTTTCCAGATAGTCACAGGCAGCAATTCATCTGCCTCTCGGCGGATGGCAGATGATGGAAAGATGGATAAGAGGCTTGGGGACAAGAGGTCAGCCTGCACTGGGCTAGCCTTGACATTATAGGTACCGGAAAAGAAGCTGTTGGCATGCTAAACAAATACATCACCTGGCCCTGGGGACATTATTTAATATGCCGTAAATGCACACAAATGCACGTGTGCGGGTGCGCACGTGCACACATGCCCCACGCATGGTCTCATGCACTGTACTTGGGCAAACACTCACATGCACACTAATGCATCCTCACGGACAGAGCAAATATGTTAAAAGAGGATTTTAAACAGACTTTCCGGATCAATCAGCTCATGTTAACATGCTCATGTGGGCCTTATCGATTCCAGGAGAAGTGCTTTGAAGCGATGTATAGCACACGTATGTATTTCTGTGTAGATGCGCGCATTTGCCTCTGCTGCACGTGGCCAATCAAAACCAATTTTCCAAGTCGTGATCGTTAGGATGGGAGAAGGAGAGGAGAGGAGAGGGGAGGAGAGGAGAGGAGAGGAGAACGAGACAGGATAATCTATTCCTGTCTTTGCCGTGGGTTGGGCTGGGTTAGCATCGAGTGGCTCTTTGAGTGGGATCAAATAACAATTCCACTCCCTAAGGGCAAACAAGAGGGTCCCTGAACGCATGTTGCTTTTATCTGCAGCTACCCTCCAAGGCAGAGCTTCTGTCTGTCACAGACAGTATACTCTGTACACACACACACACACACACACACACAGAGAGAGAGAGAGACACAGACAGGCTGTGTCTTGTTTGTTGTGCCGTTTGAGAACTTCACATGTCTCCTGCCATTGGCAGTTCAGAAGATTTGTTAGTGCATTGTTAGAAACAGAACATGTCAGTGAGAAAGGGGGGCATTTGCCAAGGTGTTTATACTGTATGTTAATTCTATTCAGATTCCCTGCATAGAGAGAGTTCCTCTGCTGGACACTTCTTTTCAGTAGCAAAGCAATAGAATTAGCCAGGCTAAATCCAGTGAACAAAACCTGCAGGGAAAACATGCATTTTCAGAAAGCCTTCAGGAAAAGATCAGGAAAGCGTGAAGAGTTGGAATGGCACATCTGTAGGCACAAGATAAATGGATGTTTGTTCAGAAACTATTTGGGGATTATATAGACTGATACCAAAACCAAGACACGGGAGCCAGTTTTCAAGTTCAAGCCAATTGGCACATTTATTCTGTACTTTAGTACACACAGGTAAATTGTAAAGAAAAATTCAACAAGTTTTTCAACAGCACTTTAGTCTTTTCTTTCGGATCCGGAGGAGGACCAGGACGTCATCAGAGGTAAGTGGAACTTAGACTTCTTCATCAGTAATAATTCAAATCACAAATTAGGGAATTCTTCTGTAAGGATTGCCAATATGGAGATCATAATAACTCTATACTATTCCGTCTTTCTAGGGCATCTCATGGGACAGGTAAGTGGGGGTCTGGGGTTCCTTCCTCAGGCCTGAAGGTAGCAGTGAAGGAAATAATTATTTGATCCCCTGCTGATTTTGTAAGTTTGCCCTAATACAAATAAATGAGCGGTCTATAATGTTTATGGTAGTTTTATTTTAACAAATAGAGACAGAATATCAACAAAAAAGTCCAGAAAAAAACATAATATAAAGGTTATAAATTAATTTGCATTTGATCACGTGAAATAAGTATTTGATCCCCTACAAACCAGCAAGAATTCTGGCTCCCACAGACCGGTTATGTGCCCATGAGGCACACAGATTAGTCCTGTCACTTTAAGAAAGTACTCCTAATCACTACTCGCAATTATTAGAAAATGGAAGAAATACAAAATAACCATAAATCGCCCTCGCCCTGGAGCTCCATGCAAGATCCTGTATCGTGGGGTAAGGATGATCATGTGAAGGGTGAGGGATCAGCCCAGAACTACACGGGAGGAGCTTGTAAATGATCTGAAGGCAGCTGGGACCACAGTCACCAAGAAAAACATTGGAAACACACTACGCCGTAATGGATTGAAATCCTGCAGTGCCCGCAAGGTCCCCCTGCTCAAGAAGACACATGTACAGGCCCGTCTGAAGTTTGCCAATGAACACCTAAATGATTCTGAGAAGGCTTGGGAGAAGGTGATGTGGTCAGATGAGACCAAAATTGAACTCTTTGGCATCAACTCGACTCGTCGTGTTTGGAGGTAGAGGAATGCTGAATACAAACCCATCAACCCACACAAACACCATCCCCACCGTCAAGCATGGAGCTGGGAATATTATGCTTTGGGGGTGTTTCTCTGCTAAGGGTACAGGACAACTTCACCGCGTTGTGGGGTTGATGGACGGGGCCATGTACAGTAAGATCTTGGACAAGAACCTCCTTCCCTCAGCCAGAGCACTGAAGATGGGTCGTGGATGGGTCTTCCAGCATGACAACGACCCAAAACATACGGCCAAGGCAACAAAGGAGTGGCTCAAGAAGAGGCACATTAAGGTCATGGAGTGGCCTAGCCAGTCTCCAGACCTTAATCCCATAGAACATCTGTGGAGGGAGCTGAAGCTTCGAGTTGCCAAGCGACAGCCTCGAAACCTTCAGGATTTGGAGAGGATCTGTAAAGAGGAGTGGACCAAAATTCCTCCTGAGATGTGTGCAAACCTGGTGACCAACTACAAGAAACGTCTGACTTCTGTGCTTGCCAACAAGGGTTTCTCCACCAAGTATTAAGTCATGATGTGCTTGGGGATCAAATACTTATTTCACTGGATCAAATGGAATGTAATTTATAATCTTTATATAATGTTTTTTTCTGGACTTTTTTGTTGATATTCTGTCTCTATCTGTTAAAATAAAAGTACCATAAAAATTATAGACCGCTCATTTCTTTGTATTAGGGCAAACTTACAAAATCAGCAGGGGATCAAATAATTATTTCCTTGTAGGTTTGTCTTACCTTAGCTTACAGTTCACTGGTGGGTGGGGGTTATAAAGGGAAGAGACGATCCTCTCCGGGATTCACTTGAATGCATCACGACCTCCGAGCCCAACGGTCTTTTCCATGCATCAGAACAGAGCCTACGAGGTGAGAAACAGTCAGTGGTCTGTTTCATTTCTGTCAGTGGTGCTCAAACATTTTCATGTCAAGGACCCCCAAAAATATATGTAATGGGCTGCCGACCCCCATCTGAATATGTTGTTCCAGGGACCCTCCCAGAAGCAAAGATTTGAGCTAAAAACGTTAAGAATATATTCAAAGATTTGCACCACATTTTCATGATTTTTCAAAAACAGCAGATCTACAAGCTCGTAGTGCGGCACTCGGTGCGCTATGAGCTTGTAGATCTGCTATTTTTCAATAGTTAAAGTATAAAACAATGGTTAAAACACCAAAAGAATGGGTCCAGAATGGGTTAACTATCAATAATATGTGAGAAGGAATGTGAGTCTGCTTACCAGGCGCCGCATGGCGCACGGCAACCTACCTCAGAGAGAGCGCTGACGGCGAGTGCCTTTTATACTGTTTGGCGTGGCGGTTGCGCAGGTGTTCTCATCAGTGGTGCTCAAGCAGGTAGATTGGGTAGTACTGCCCATTCAGTACGTGGCCCAGCCTGGTGCATTTCACTCCGCCAGTGTTGATTTCGTCGACTAATACTATGACAAAAAAAGTCTGTCGACCACCTTTTTTCACTGACAAAAAGTAAATGGAAACTAAATGAAAACTATACTATGATGACTAAAACTAAGACTAAATATATTGACAATTTCGTCAACAAAAAAAAACTAGACTAAAATGTTAGGAAGGGACTAGTGGACAAGAGATCCAGTACGAGTTATCTTACACTACACGAGCTTGTAGATCTGCTATTTTCAGCAAGTGTCTTATCAATCAGTCTAATCATACTTGGTTGCGTACAGGTGTCTTGCCTTTGTAGAATTGCTGTCTTAAACACACACACACACACACACACACACACACACACACACACACACACACACACACACACACACACACACACACACACACACACACACACACACACACACACACACACACACACACACACACACACACACACACACACACACACACACACACACACACACACACACACACACACACACACACACACACACGAATACCAATCTAGGCCTACATGGTTGTATTTCACTATTTGCTGCAGTGAGTGTACGGCATTCTTTTCTATGTAGACTGACTATAACCGAGTGCCCACACCTCCACCCAAAACCCCACTCTCACCCTGTCGCCAGAGTCAGACAATTAAGGGGATATTGGTGTGCATGTAAACAGCCATTGTGTCCTTCAATATTTCTTCTACCCTTTACATGTTATATGGGTGATGCCCTTACAAGCACAAACCAGTGTCCAAATATTGTTAGACTGTTCTTTACAGATGTCACTGACACTTCCCCAAGCCAAATAATGACTTGCTAAGTCAAGAATCTCGCCGAGGCCCTTACCCCCAGCTCAAATGGATGTCACGATGCCTTAGCCAGCAGGGATAACTCCCACCCGTTCACGCACAACCACACACACACCTTCCTGCATGGAAAGGATGTCTGAAGTGGAGGCAGAGAGGTGGAAGGGGCTCATTTGGAGCACTCACTACCGGCCATTATTGGACAGGTGGCTGTTGGGAGCCTGGGTTGGTTGTCTCATTACCAGAGCCACCAGCAGACACCTCCGATGGGGCACGTCGTGACACCTCACCTCCCTGTCAGCCTATATCTCCCTGCATCCCATTCAGTGGAAACACTGCCTAAGGTTCGAAGCTGCCTGCCTGCGAGGCGCCATCAAAATGTTATTTTCTTGGTTTTGCAGCTCTGTGTTTGCCTTGCGAAGGCTAAGTTGCTGTTTAACATGTAGCAAGTGTCTGCCCTCGCATTTCCAGCAGCTCTCACTGTGTGACTGGCGCTGTGGTGGATTGCATTAGCCTAACAATATGCACGTCTCCCACTAAATTATGCCAGTGTTTCAAAGAAGCGCTTGGCAGAGTTTGAGGCCTTTTTCGTGACAACTAAATTTGAGATGCCATGACATTTGAAGAGTTCTTTGTGAGAATCCCACGAGAAACCCCTCACTTAAAGTCTGAAGTAATTCCGAAGAGTCTTGTGTTATTTTGCACGTTCTGGATGATAGGGACTACAGGGCACTTGATGAATTAGCACAGCCAGAATATGGATGAGAGAAGCTTTTTTTAGATTATTTTCTGGGCATTTTTGCTTCAGTAGTTGTGTGTAGAGAGAGAGGGGAAACCAAAGTCAAAGAGAAAGCATATATGCTGACCCGTGGCTCAGACATTCGTTGCCGGTTAAGACACATACGTGGCCGGTTAAGACTCACACATTGGCTTCCGCGTGCGGTTAGGTTAGGGTTTGGGATAGGGTGTCGGACTGTTGGTACATCGTACCAAAGATATACACCGCAGGAGGACCATAAACACTGCCGACGCTGACATTCTGGCTTACTGTTGGAATCTGACCCATAATCGCATTTAAGCTATACTTAAGACAAGAATGTCCATAGACCTGTCCAAATTGTCAAACAAATTATTAATTAATATTAATTATGATTCAGGGAGGTTTTTAATTTACATACGTTTTTTTTTAATCAACAATACTGTATGACAAGCATCTTCTCGAATTTCTTAAGTGCCTTACATTTCTTCTTGTGATTAAGTTGGCAAAAAAATATATTTTCTGAACTGTTCACAAAGAACGCAAATATTACCTGCGATAAAGTGAGTCACTTTTTCGGAACAATGTATTATCAATTTCAATAGTCTTGATATTTGCTGGTGAATATTGTTGGGCCTTCACATTAAAATGTGATGTCTTACTCTAAAACCTCTCCACCACCATCAACGTCATTCTTCATGTCAGGTCTTATTCGCATGGTGTGCCAGAACCTGCAGGACAAGACCATCTGTTGACCAGAGAGAGAGAGAGAGAGAGAGAGAGAGAGAGAGAGAGAGAGAGAGAGAGAGAGAGAGAGAGAGAGAGAGAGAGAGAGACTCAGAGAGAGAGAGACTCAGAGAGAGAGAGACTCAGAGAGAGAGAGAGATGCTACAACCATGAACCCAAGTGCCAGCCTTCATCCTTGGCTGCCCCATGCGCAATTACTTTATTGCTGTACCAAAGGACAGCATGCAGTTCCACTCCCAACATAGCTTACATATTGCCGTACTTAATCTTCTCGCTGTATTCCTTCAGTATCCCAGCAATTCTTCATGTTGGCACTCCCGTGTTTCACTTCCAATCGTTTTAAGGCCTGCTGCGACTTTCACAAACAAACTAATATTTGTAACGTCTTGGCACTCTCAGCATGCAGTATAGCTTCTATGTTTCAAGATCTGTGCGAGGCCAACTGCGGAGGGGCTACCAGAGGACACGCGGCTTCAGTCTTGTTTATTACAATCTGACTCGTCTCCGACGAGTGTTTATGGATCCTGCCGCAAAAGAACAAGGAGGCGCGCTCGTTTTACCCCGCTACTAGTACTAACCTTATCTCTAACTCTAACCTAAACATAACCGCAAGCAGGGGAGCAACGCATCCCTCACCAACCTTAATCCAAAAACTATTAAATTACCCCTCACCAACCTTAATCCAAAAACTATTAAAATGGTAAATGGTAAATGGTGCATTTATATAGCGCCTTTATCCAAGGCGCTTTACATAGATTGCGCATTACATTCACCCATTCACACACACATTCATACACCGATTGCGGCGGAAGCCATGCAAGGTACCAACCAGCACATCGGGAGCAATTTGGGGTTCAGTGTCTTGCCCAAGGACACTTCGACATGTAGCCAGGAGGAGCCGGGAATCGAACCGCCGACCCATGGATCATTGGACGACCTGCTCTACCTCTTGAGCCACAGTCGCCCCATTAAAAAGTCTGCGGTTGTAAAACCAGTGAAGGCAGCGGGGCGAGAACACGTAAAGCATGGATTGCAAGGCGGCATAGTAGTCCACTAGGCTAGCGAGGCAGCTGGCAGAATGGGGGTTTGTGTTTGTATTAGAAGGTGAAGTGCCGCCCGCGCAGGTGGTGCTTTCCTTGGCTACTAATAGTAGCCTAGGGCGGGGCGAAGTATCAATTATTACTGCAATATCGAAATACTCTGTCTGGTATAAAAATTTACTTAAAGTATGAAAGATACAAAATTACTCATTATGCAGAATGTCCCGTGCTATCTTCTGAAAATAGCAGCTCTACAAGCTGTGCTGCATTGCGACACATTGTGAAAGTGGTTTAATGCACGTTTTATAATAATAATCAAAATCTACAAAGAGACTAATAACTAAAGTTTAGAGTAAAAATACTATATTTGGATCTGAGATGTAGTGGAGTAGAAGTAAAATTATTGGAAATATTCAAGTACAAATACCTCAACATCTTACTTAAGTACAGTCAATAAATGTACTCAGTTACTTTCCACCACTGCTTGTGCGATACACTAGACCGACCACCTAATTATCCAGAAAGCGCTGGGATAAAAAACAACAGACAGGCTCTCTAATCACCATGACTCCTCCACCCCGAGGCAGGGCGAGGAATCGTCCTCCCTGGCGGTCAGTCTGTCACCTTGCTTTACCTCTTTGGGGCCGGCTTCAACCCCATGCCGCTCTTGTCGTCTGACCACCATCAGCGACTCCCACTCACGCTGCGGTGCCAGTTGGTGGCCTTTCCCTGAAGTGACTGATGGCAGTTATATGGTGCACTTTCACTTAATTACGCACAAGACCCTCGGAGGGCAAATGAGAGGGAATTGAGGCGTGCATGTTGACAGATCCTCTAATCCTTGATTCTGGTGCACTGACGATACTAACTCCATCCAGTCGAATGCGGCCGTGCTCGTTCAAGAAGAAATGTTACCGTTGTTTGAAAATGCCACATTTGAAGAGCATTGTAATTTGTCTAAAATGTTGACTCAAAGTAAACTCTCTTTTCTTTTTGCAGAATAATGACTTTTAACTCCATTGACTTGACATCTCCCCTCACACAACAACCCAAAATTGAAACGCACAGAACGGTTCCCATTACATTTACAGACGGGCCAGCGGGGTCTCCGATTGGCTACGGTCAAGCATCAGTGCATCTGGGTAACTTAGTTCGTCATGCCCAATACTCGGGTGAGATATTTGAAAACAGTGTTGCCAGCAGTTCTCTCTGGGAAGAAAAACAAAGAAAATAAAATGTGCCCTTGCTGTTTTCATCCACGCTGTGAGCAGACAGGCTTGACACACTGGGCATACAGTTGAGACAGCGATGTCAATTTGAAAATTTATTTTCATATAAAAAGACACTCTATGAAAACAGAGGACTACTTTATACAATCTCATGTATAAAAACAACAGAAATGAGGGAGGAATGGGAAGGGAGTTGAGGAGAAAAGGTTTCAGCAATCAACTGGAATGTTGGATGGTCATAGTGGTGTCATCACTCAAGCGTGGTATGTTGAAAAGGTTAGAGTTGAGGGCTTCCTGGAGTTTGGATAGGATTTTCCATTGTGGGCTGTTGGGTTTAGCAAGGCGTCAACACGCAAAGGTGCACGAGATGCCAGCTAGACTCTGGGCTATTGCAATCTGCGTTCTCCCCCCCCCCCCCCCCCTTTTAAATACATGTGGAAAATTGCCACCTGTGTTATCGCAAACCTAAACAAAGAACAGATGCTGGTTGTTTTAAAATAAGGGTGGTGAATTAAGAAAAGAAAAGCTAGAACTCTGATGTTTAAATGAAGCTCATTTTGACTTAAGTGATACCGTTACCATAGTGTATAACATACAATTCACCTCGTGACACAATGCAAATGTGCAAGCGCCTAAAATCAAAATCTTGCAAATCTCTGACGGAAAACGAACATGAGTCAACACTACACTGAGTGGAAATCAAACAACACAGCCTGATGAGAGCACATGATAGAATAGACATGTTACCATGGGAACAAGTCTCAGTAAATGATTCATTCCGAGGCGTTTCATTAAAATGACATTCACATTCAAATCAAACTCCTGATTAATCCAGTCAATTCTGTCAATGTGAAATAGTTTCATCGTCTTAGAGTAACACTCCGATTGGTATCTTAAGGGCTCCATTTCAGACCCCCCCCCCCCCCACTCTCCCCCAACGCGCATGCACGCACGCGCACACGCGCGCGCGCGGTCGCACACGCACACTCTTAAAGGAGAGTAGCCTAATATGAACGTGCCCTTCTCTCTGCAACTTGGCGGTCCCATCCATCTTACCGTTCTCAAAGTGATCTAAACTGTACGTTTGCCTATCAGCTGATTAGCTTGAAAGGTTACAGAGGGCTGCGCTCCTGTCTCGCCATCTGCGCTGCGCCGCACAACTACATTAGGGGATCTTTAAACAGATGGTTTGAGGGCTGTGTCGGAAAATGTCAGGACAAATCGCTATCCCCCGGATAATTACTGTTTTGAGCTCTCCACCTCTTGCTCTGCGTCTCCTGCCTGCACCCACACGCCTCCACCCCCCTTCCCCATTTTCGCTGGCTCTTTTCTCCCGTCTTCTTTTCTTTCCCCACACTGCTGGCCTAATTGGGTAGGTACTTCAAAACGCCGAGCCGGAAGCCATTGAATTCATCCGACACTCTTAACATCTCCCTGCTGGTCCATGGAAGAGCGATGCGGTCTATGAGGGACTTTCTCTTGTAATGACCGACATACAGATGTGGAATATCAAACTTACAGCACTGTGGGTATTTTTTTATTAACTATGCACTCAATCACAGAGTGGCATCGTAACTGTCACCACGACTCTCTTACCTTTGTTAATGGGGGATATGCGCTTCTACACTGAGATTTCATGTTCAGGATGGGGTGGTGGACCGAATGAGGGTGGGGATGAAAGACATCTGTGGAGAGATGGGTGGTAAAAAAAACAACAACCCATAGAGTTCAGGTTTAGTCTACAAACAGCCAACCACGTTCTTGTACAAAAGAATAACATTTGGCTTCCTTTATACCTTCTGTTGTTTGGATGCTGGAGACATTATTGGCAGAAAAACCTCCTGAGGACATCTAGAGTAGTGTCATTTCCTCAGTAACTGCAGGGGCCAGGTCGGCTGGCCGCGTGATCGATACACCACTCTAAGCAGCGTACAAGGGCATACATGACAAATGGAAACAGAGACTACGAGACTTCCACAGGGGAGGGGGAAGCGATGCATTCGGAAATTCCCTTCACGGACAATGCAAAGATGTGCTGGGGTTGTTAACAGACTCAGAAGCGTCAAACTTGAAAAGCTTTTATCTCAAAGCAGCTAGGGGGTGAATTGGGGGGGGGGGGGGGGGGATTCTGCATGACGATTGCTTTCCCTTTATACACCCCCCAGATGAGTGGATAACATGCAGCGCACATTACCTCCGAAAGCAAGTTTGCGTATTATGTTGCTGTGTTAAAAAAAAAAGAAACATAATTAAGAATTCCACATGGAAAAATTCACACAGGAAAAGAAAGGCAGCACAAACCAAAGCGAACCATCCCAAGGTAAATCAATTATTCTCTAACAGACCAGATAACACCACTCTGTTGACGCTTGTCTTTTT
>NC_136796.1:30203217-30274458 GCF_951216825.1 Electrona antarctica | reverse complement strand
CTGTTGACGCTTTTCTTTTTTCGTTTGAAAATTTGTTTGAATATTTTCCCCATCAGTAAGACTTCAAACCATAGGGGAGGACACATTTCTTTTTTGTCCTCAATTAAATCATAGAAAATAGTACCAAACAAAAAAGGGGAATACAATGTTGACAGAGAGGAATAGATGGATTCTATTGGAGTGGAAACATAGCCGAGAGGATCATGGCACATATCAATGAGCAGCTCTTTCTCTCTAATGATTAGAGTCTAAACCATCCATATAAAGGGAAGAACAACCGAAGAGTGTTTGCGTCGTCCATTAACCACTTAAACCCTAGGTACACTTCATTCAGAGTAATATAGTAAGAGAGTGGCGACACTAGCGTTGACTCCCATTGTAACAATGGAATGCGGAAGTGCTCATTCTATCTCAAGGGGATAGTTCCAGCCCTAGGAGCAATGTTTGGAACTATAGCCCATAGGCACCCGCTTTGTGACGAGATCAAAGCGTGTCGCTACTCTCCTACTCTACACTCTGACTTCATTTTACCTCAACAAGCACAAATAGCCAAGCTACAAGCCATGACGTGTAGATTAGCCATTTTCACCGATTGTCTATTATGACATGCCCAAAGTTGGGACGCTAGGGTTCATGTGGTTAAAATGTTAAATGGACAGAAATGAAGGCAGGAGATCTAATGGGATCTAATGTGACAGACATCAGTGAGATTTTTTTTCTCCATTTCTATAAAAAGAACATAACGGTGCAGAAATATTCCTCTTTTTCTCCATATTCTTTTTTTTTCTCCAAATCATCAAACAATTGGAAGAGATATTTTTTTTTCTTCTCCAGAATAAAATCAAGACATTTTTCAGAAACGGTTTCTTCATAGATTTTTTTTTCTTTTTCAAGTTCTTTTAAAAATTGTCCTCAGTCGCAGACTTTTCAAGCCCCTGTTCTTAAATTTCAATAGTTTGTTTTGTTTGCGAAAATATAGTAGAACAGTCTTCTTTCCTTGTCTGTCCATTTCAGCAGTAAACAAATACAGTATAAGATCCAAACTGGAGCACATCGCAGTACATGGAGAGCAGTGTGTGTGCGCGCGCGTGTGTGTGTGTGTGTGTGTGTGTGTGTGCGCGAGTTTGCACATGTGCATACAGTATGTGTAGCATGTTATCTCTGTATTGTGTTTAGGTATGCCTGTGTGTATCCGCGCGTGTGCATGTGTGTGTGTGTGGGGGCGTGTCTTCACACTTCGGTCTGGAAGTCTCCCTCGGACGAGTCGGGTGTGTTAGCAGAGGAGGAGTCCCAGGTTTTGCTGTGCATCTCCATGCGGTCCTTCTGCTCTCCAGGCACAATAGACAGCTTGGGAGTCATGGTCTTGTAGCTATCCCAGGAGTGCTGTTCCTCCGGGGTCGACTTGTCCTGTTCGGGGGGGGGGGGGGGGGGAGAGAAAGTACAGGGGATAAGAGCAAATTAACCGCATGGGACATGGGAGATACAGATCAAGAAATCATTGCTGTCGGGCAGAAACCTCACTTTTTATCGTATTATTATTATTATTTTATAGTGAAAATAGGGTTCGAAGATCTGCTATTTTTCCACTACTTTTGTGTGACACTGTATGATGAAGTAGGGCATTCATTTATGGGGAACCAATGTAAAAAGTTGAAATATGGAGATGGTGGATGAGGTTTCTGCCCAGACAGTAACAAAATGAGTCATGAGTCATCATGACACATACTTTCTCTCACCAGCAGCAGTGGATACTGCCTGGAAATTACCCGTTGCCTTTGGCCAGTAACTTTCAAGTTCTGCCCGGGCTTCTAACCCAGGTCCCACGTTTACTGTTGAGCTTTGATGAAGAGCGAATTTGGAAAGGCGACAGATATTTCCATCAGAGTTTCATGCATGATACTTCATGATACTCAACCAATAGTGGTAGTCCTACCCAAACCACAGGATGTAAATGTCTCACTAGAAAGAGCAACGAGAACCACTACAGTTGTGTTAGTTCAGTCAGATAACTCACAAATGTCTTCCTGTTCGGCACAATTATACAACCACCATTAACCATTAAGAGCAGGGAGATAGATATACAATAACAACCCCCCCCCCCCATGGGAATTCCCACCCAATTGGTCAGCTGACTGCCACATCAGCGTATGACATAAAGTATTGCATAACATTGAATACACTGCAGTCACTCAATGTTAATAATATTTGCAGTAGATAACAGTATAGCACAATTGGAAATTTGCACCCTATGGCCAGAAAAATAATGAAGTCTGTGGTCCTAGGGTTGGACTGGATCGCTGAATTCCTACAATTACCATAATGCTTTGGTGCACTTGCCCCTCCTTGTGGAGAGGGGGGAGGCTGCGTGGAGGTGTGACTTGTAGTCCAGGAAGGAATTAAGTGAGACCACACATTTTGACGTCATAACTAAAATATCTAAAAACACATATTGGACACATAAAAACCCCAGCAAAGTGTTTCTTGTGTCCTAAACATCATTAAAATAAGATCTAGTTGCAAAAGGGGTGAAGTGACCTTTTAAGAGCTTGTTGATCTACTATTGGTTTTGCGTCACAGCGGACAGCAAAGTTAAATACATAGAGACATCATATAGAATACAGCTTTGAATGTAGTTTGCTTATCCTTTGTATTTTCTAATCACCCTCACCCCGCTCAGACATCATAATAAACGCATGCCCACCTGTTTATGACAGGTCTTCAACGTTTCCATCACATGAAAAACCTTCAACCACTTCCCCTGAATACAGACGATTCGCTGTACTGCACATAGTTCATGGGAATCACGTATTCTCTTTCTTTTATTATTCATTTCAGTGATACCTGCCCTCACTTCATCTCCCCAACACACCCAATCAGTGGTTCAGAGATTGATTGACCTGTTGTAGGCCTTGGTCTGTGATCGCCGCATGCAGTCTGCGGGTGGGCCCTCAGTGCATGTAAAATGCATGCTGGGGGATTAACTAAAAACGGATTTAGAGGTGGTATTATGCATCAGATAAGGGCAATTATTCAAATCATTATCTTCTCGAGAAGATAATGATTTCACAGATTGTGAAGGAACCTGTTAGCCAGCCACGAGGGGATACTGTAGCTAGTCAGGGTGATGCTATACTGGGTTTATGCTTAGATTTCTTTCTTCTTAGGGAGTTTCTCATGCAAAGTAATGTCCGGACAGATATTGACAAGTAACCTAGAACAGTTTTACGTCTGACCCTGCACAGTCAAAAAGAAAAAACCCTTTCGGGACGAGACGATCGAGAGTTAATTAACATGGGATTTTAATTTGCATGTGTGTGTGTGTGTGTGTGTGTATGTGCGTGCACTATAGCTGCATTTACATTACTCTAGGTAATCCATGGCATTGGATTTATTGGATCTGCAGTCCTCCACTTCATCTCTTCACCTGTCATCACCTCTTTGCTTTTTTCCCCATCTTCTTCGCTTCTTCATATATTTCTCACCCTCCCTCACCTTCACCTGCACCCTGCATTGGCTGAGCTCTCATAAATTACAAGAAAGTCTCTTTGAAATGTTCACACCTCCCTTTCTCTCTCTCTCTTTGACACATGCTGGTACACACGCATACACACACCCTCGTACACACACATACACACACCCTCGTGCACACACATACACACACCCTCATGCACACACTGTTTGAAGCAAGCACCACACCACTCCCTCTAACCCCCACCCCACCCCACACCACCCCACCGTCCGTACATGATGTGCACCACCAGGGGGCAATATGACCCTGATTATCATTCTCCCTGCGTAGCAGGCTGGCTGACAGTTGGTAAAATGAATACAAAAGGCATAATCTGGGAGGCAATTTGCATGCTAAACGCTGGCAAAGGAACATTTTGTAATGCAGGAATGTGGGTAATGCTGCAGTTAAGCCTAACTTTATCCCTAAGAGACTGGGCTAACGCGGTTGCACTGCTATCCTTCGTCTTCCACCACCATTATCCCAACTCTCTCATTCCTTTTCGCCCCCAACCTCATGCCCCCCGCCCCATTTCTGCCATCTTCCTCCCTGCCAGAACCCCTCTCTACTTACACTCGACGAGTACTTTTCACCGCTGGCAGACGAAATGCTCCATCGCTTTTCCCTCTGTGGTGATGGAATGGGAGGGAAGAGACAGGCAGGGGGAACGAACGAACGAGAGAGAGAGAAAAAGAGACGAGAAGAGGAGGGAATCACAGTCACTGACAACTCTGCCCTGAAACAATGGCAATGTTTGCACACCTTCGATGGTGAACAGGCAGCTGTTGCTCTGTGCTCTGCATGTGCTAAGACATTTTCCACCCTTAATATCTCTCTCTCTCTCTCTCTGTCTCTCTCTCTCTCTGTACTGTAGTTACGTACAGTGAAGTCCTGCACACAGAAAATGATCCAGGAGCCCAACAAAATAAGCTTTATAGTGTTGAGTATCATATTGGCTAGTCTGTTCTAAGGACAAAAAAAGAAAAAAGGAAAAAGAAAAAAAACATGCATGGGGAATTTTGAATAATCTATAGTAAACAGTAACAAGATAGCAGCTGAAGTGAAAGCGATAAAAGAGAGATACTGGTAGTACGTGTTGAATAACAAAATAATTGGTTTCTATCCTGAACATATTTTATGTGGATTAAGGAGATGTAGGAGACCGCTGTAAACACTATATGATTATTATCGGAATATATAGAGCTTTAACTTTTGTAATGTCCATTACAGTAGCCTACACCCTCTTTAAGTTATGAACTGCCTAAAACTGTCACCGTACAATATGCAGTAGGCTATGCAACATTGGAGGCTACTCTCAAAATGCAAATGCCTTGAAATGCCTTAAAATATGCTTCAGTTGGATAGAATCCAGAACCCCTGAAAAGGGAATGACACATACATTTCCCTTCATTACCTCAGTCAAACAAATCACAGAACACTTTAAAATAACTTAATTTGGAGGACCTTTAATTCTTGCTTAAGGTGTTTAGTCAGGGGCATATTAAATGACCCTTAAAATAAATACAAAGCAATTTTGCAAATTCATTTGTTTAAGAGGAAAATGGAAATGTGCCTTTCCGTCTGCATGGGCGGAAACTGTTTTATGAATTATTTAAATTTGAATCGCTGGTTGCAGCTAAATGTCATTTCTGTCTTAATTCAAATGCGTTTTTCCTATTTAAGGATCCGCTATAAGCCTACCCTTACATTGCATTAATGGTGGCACTTAAGATTGGGATGTTTGCTTAGTCGTCATTTAAGTGTACATTAGGGGCATGCTGTGTTTTAGAAGCCGGGGGAGAGTGGATTGGTGGTAGCCTGGCTTGGCCAGCCTCATAGCGGGGATTCACTGAAGATTCTGGGAAGAATCTTCAGTGAATCCCCGCTATGAGGCTGGCCAAGCCAGGCTAGATTGGTGGGCCCCCGCTGGCCTAATGGTCCAGGCGCATGCCACATACAGTAGGCTCTGGCCTGACAGCGCGTCACGTGTTTGAGTCCCGTTCATGACGACCTTTGCTGCTGCATGTCTTTCCCTGTCTCTTCCTCCCTCTTTCCTGTCTGTCTTCACTGCAACTATCAATAAAGGAACAAAAGCCAAAAACAAATCCAAATCCAAAGTGGATTGGTGGTTCTGTTCTGTTCTGTGCATGAAAATGCATTTATACAGTGGACTGTCGGGCAGAAATCTTGTATCTGCATCTTCAAGTAGCAAATATAGCCCTTCTACAAGCATTAGAAGGGCATTTACGATGCAACATGTTGTGAGCTTATCTGCTATTCTCTATTTTTTTTAATTGAAAGTTAAAGTGGTGTGTGAACCAATAAAAAAACAATTAACAAGAGTTATTAGTTGTGACTAACTAATAACTACATTGGATTCATTGGAACAGAGCCTTCAATTAGAGAGTTGCGTCAATGAGGGGGCAGAAAAACAGAACCGGTCACGTGGTTCATGTAACTCGAAATAGTGACAAACGGTCATAGACTCCAGTGCATTCTGTAAACGTCCGGTTCAGGCGTTTGTCACTATTGGCCAATAGAAATCTATTTAGAAAAGTCGCCATTGGAGTGAGCGGAGGTGACTCTCTAATAGAATGCTCTGCATTGGAACACAGGTATTTTCTTTCCCCATTTCCTGAAAAGTAACACTTTTGGACAAGGTTTCCACCCGACAGCAACAATATGCATTATTCATTTTGTGTGTTTCAAACGGTTCAAGCTGGCCTATAAACTACTCAATGTTTGATTCTGTCTTTTTCGTTATACTTTCTATCCTTGTCACTTTCTTCTGTATCCATGTTTCTTCCTCTGCTATGTGCTACCCCAGATTTGCTCCCATCTCGTCTTGTCTATCGATCACTTCATCTTTCACAAACCCTCTTGTACTTGGTTATTTTAATCAGTTCCGGCAATAGCTTTTGACTGTCCCCGGTATGCGGTATGCATTTTTTTATCCATCCTATGCAGTCTCCCCAATACTTTAAATTGCAGTGCATTGTGTTATTGGATAAGACATTATAAGACATTACTAAAACTAATCATATACTTAATAAAGAGTGACGAGATAATAGGGATCACAAAGGTCAACTACAACAAACAATCATTAGATTTAAAGCCTGGATATAGTGGATTGGGTGGAATCTTCACTGCCCCTCTCTCCATAGACAATCCCCTTTGGGACTGTTGAGTGGAGATATGCAGGACTCGATCAGGTTAATAGAATGGAAGGCTATCATGGCTATGAAGGGGGGTGGGTGGTGGTTGTGAATAAATGGGTTATTATTATTTTTTTTACCTTTGTTGACTTGGATGCCCATGGGTCTGCTGACTGTTTGGCTATATTCAAACTAGGACATGACGGAAAACATGCATGCAACACCCAATCAGCCGATGGACAGAACAAAACAGAAAACAACAAAAGAAACATAAATCAATAAAAAGGTTGACCAGTAGGCGTAAAATAAATAAATACAAATAAATCCAGAAAACATATGACGGGTGAGAGGCTCACAAGAAAACAAACACAAATGAGTTGATACTTATAACACCAAGCAAGGGCTAGCATGGAACCCAGAGCAGAGTGAGTGGATACCAGAACATGACTATGGTGTGTGAGTTGTCCGTGGGTTTTGGCTCAGCGAGGTGGAACTCAACTTAAACCCCTCAAGGTAAGTCTTTCGATATTTCATTATACCATACCATTCATGTAGGGATACAATCCAGAGTGGCTATTCAGCAGTGGATGATTATTTAAGGGTACAAATGTAGATGGTAATTGGGTATAACAGTCTTTAGCACCACTTACCCCTTACCCGGGAAATAATTTATGTCACAAGTAATAAGGCCTTCAAAGAGTCAAATCCAGCGAATGTCAGGCAAATAAATTCCATTAGTGCAACATATTGCAAACAAACGAGCAATCAGGACACACACTCGGGCTTGCTGCACATGCAGCCAAGCCCTGTGCAGAGCTACAATCTCAAGCTGGTGCTCACATCTTGAAATAGTTCCGGCTAGCGCCCGGCCCTTTTCACCTCCCCTTAATTGGCCCAAGGACACTAAACGAGCTAAATTAGCATTGTGCCTCTTGGTGCGCGAAGCTAGCGTTAGCCTTGTTCCGCCTGGGCTAACAGACTCCTCATTAGGAGCCACTGATGGAGCCAGCCGGGGAGAGAGCCGGCTAGCACGGCGTATAACGCAATGCCACACCGGTCCTCGGTTTTCATGGGCAATTTGTGTGGAAGGAAGAAAACAGTTGATGAGTTTATGCTCAGCACGGAGAAAGGGGCAGGGAAATAATTAAAAACAAGCTAATGAGAGGAATTAATTATTCAATTAATGCTTCAGTCGTGTCACTGAGGACTGAGTTTAGAGGAAGAGATGAGGAAATGAAGGAGACAGACAGAGAAAAATGTCAGGCCGGGAGGACGAATAGAGGAGAGAATGAGGAAGGAAAGGAGAAAAGGAGAGGTGAATGGAGTAGCCTACTTGCTTTTATTGCTGAAATGTGAAAATGGAGCCCCTTAGCTGCCAGGAAATTGACTACTAGACCTCAGGGTTTGCAAGTGCAGTCAAATTGCCCCAGCTAAATCAATAACAAAGGGTCTTTGTCGTTTAAAATTGTACATCTTCAGTTTACACCAGGCATTCTCAAAGCATGCACATTACCTAGCCAAATTCCCATTCAATGGCTTAACAACAGGGCGGTGATTTCAATGACAACCACTAATCTTAGCTCTGAATACACAAGAGCACCCTCAGGCCTCTTTCACATTAATAGTACGTTTTCATTTCAAAATGGCATATTCAAACCAAAACAATCTATATCCACGATTCCACACAAGCGTTTAGCACCGTTTCAGATATAACCTCTGTCCATATGTAGATGCCTGAAAGCACAGATCACACATTGACGTACTGTACAGTACACTGGTGTTTAGTTGCAGAAAGGTCTAGGGAGGAAGAACAGCATTTTTTGGAAAATAATAGTTAAATTATGGTTAGTAAAATTGCTTAAAGGGGAAAACCACCCATTTTCAACATTTTACTATGTCATTAATATACCTTAGAGCTGTTGTGTGGAAATAATAAAAAGGTCCCCCCATTATGTGTTTCCTAGAACTGTAAGTATGAAAAAAATCATTAACATGGTGAAACACATCTTGATGACATCATCAAGATTCTAGGAAACACAGAATGGGGGGGACTTTTTTATTATTTCCACACAACAGCTCTAAGGTATATTAATGACATAGTAAAATGTTGAAAATGAGTGGAATGCCCCTTTAAGTAATTATTTGGCCAAATTTACATTTCTGCCTAATTCTACTCTCCTATCACCTGCTGCTTGATTGTGTCCTCAACCTCAGAATGCTTGTTATATTCAGAAATCCCTTTCTGCCTAATATAAGTCATTTTAAGTCAACAAATTAACTTAATCATGACCAATAAGACCCAATCAAGAAGAATGGGGGTATTCAGTCTCCATTTCCACCCACCCAGATTAATACTTGAACTAAAAAGGGGTCAGCAGTGTTTTCTAATGTCTCATTCAAAGTTATGCATTTTAAAATGAAAACATATTAGTGTGGAACTGTGGAAGTATAACCTTTTTTGTTACCACCGTACTCTGACTTCTCTGGTGCAATATCCTCTTAGATCAATAACATTTATAAAGGTAATGAACATGAACACGTAATCACAAGAACAAGCGTTTCGGCTATCCAGCCTTCATCAGTGCTGACGAAGGCTGGATAACCGAAACTCACTCTTGCCACTCTGTGTGCGAGCCATTACCTTCTTTAGCTGTGGATGTAGCCTCAGTATGGCCTCCATTGTTATGGGGTAGACCCATTACCTTCTTTAGCTGTGGATGTAGCCTCAGTATGGCCTCCATTGTTATGGGGTAGACCCATTACCTTCTTTAGCTGTGGATGTAGCCTCAGTATGGCCTCCATTGTTATGGGGCAGACCCATTACCTTCTTTAACTGTGGATGTAGCCTCAGTATCGCCTCCATTGTTATGGGGCAGACTGATGTAAAAATTAGGGCATGACTGAATATGATGAACAGATAATTATGCACCGGCCCTGGGATTCCATCCTGGAGTTAAACAAATGCTTCAAGCCATGCATTGAATTTCTCTGTCATAATAATACTAATACTACTACTACTACTACTACTACTACTACTACTACTACTACTACTAATAATAATAATACTAAATAACCAACAACACTAAGACTAAAACTAACAATAATAATATACTGTACTTGCTGTCTCTCTGATCAAGTATGGGTAAAATCACAATAAATGACTAATTTGTCTTGCTCTCTGATCCACTTTCATGCATGCTTAATTTAATCAACAATGCAGTAGACAACTTGGCAAAATTGCATTCCATTTGAGAGCTGAAATATGCATTAGTTATGGCAGTAGGCGCGCACGCGCACACACCCGCACGTACGCACGCACGCACGCACGCACGCACACACACACGCACGCACACACAAAGAAGCTCAACTTAGAACATGAAGTGTGTCAAAATACCATTGGGTGCTGCAGTTGTGCATTCACCTTCTGAACCATTGTAGGGAATTGCACTGAGCAAAGTAAAGACATGGTCACCCCAGGGGGACGGAGGCAAAGACAGAGAATCTAAACATCAGCGCAGTGCATACTGCAGCCGGCAGACAGCTTTGTCTTCCTGCCTGAGCAAGCCCACGTTGGCGTCATTTGTACACTGTCTTCCATTATGGGGCAGCAGATTTAATATGGGCCCCATCCATTTGCAGCCATGTGTGCCCTGCCACAGTGAGTCCCATTCAGGCAAGCATAGTCATCACTTCGAGGTGAACTGCCAACCCACGAGGGGAAGCTGAGAGCTCTGGCCACTACAAAGCACCAAGTGGGCAACAGAGAAAGACAGCTGCTGACAGCATAGACGGATGTAGAGGGGCACAAATGACTGAATGGAGGAGAAAAATCGAAGTGCCTGGAAGCGAATCAGTGCGGAAACAAGTGAGAAATAGATAAAGCGATAGAACAAAGAGAGAGAGAGAGAGGGGGAGACATTGAGATAAAAAGAACGATGGAAGTGATTGAGGAGGGCGGAGTCCGAGGTTGGACATGTCGAGGAAAGCCCAACACCAATCTAAGCCCGCCACACTTATCAGACAGAAATTGAACACGATGTGAAAGTCGATTGTGTGTGTGTGTGTGTGTGTGTGTGTGTTGTGTCCATTTTCCGATATCCACTCATCTCCTCCGTGACTGACACAAAGATCCTACCTTTCCAGAGAAGCAACAGTTCAAACTCTTTTCCTGACCCATTATCCTTTGAGGCAGCTGCCCCACCAATGCCCCGAAGAGAGTAACTCCTCTGCACTCGCACAGAGTGCATTGTGTTTAGTCCTTTTAAGTGCCAGCATTTTTAACGAGCTGTTTTATGAACTGAGTATAACGGTTTATGAGGTGATTATAAACCTGTTTGGATGGGTCATTGTTTTTAATAGAGTGATTTAAAACTTGTTTTTTTTTATTGTATGGTTTTAAGGTCATATTTAGTTCAGGCACTGAAATGGACACACTGTCACAGAGCTGAAATGGGCACTAAAAGTAAACCACGACACAAACGCAAACAAAAGCCCAAACTCTCATGGTCGTACCATAGGGCATAGGAGACACCCGGTCCTGTATCAACCCACCACACAATTCCATTAATGAAATGTTAGATATCAGAAGAGAGTCAATTTACTCGTATTTGAGTGGAAGCTGATGAAGTTCCCAAATGAATTTGTATGGGATTTGACTGAGGACAGGGCAGTAGCATAATGGGATATATAGGCGCACAAGGGCAAGTGACATAGACTGTCACTTACACCACCACACCACTAAGGGGTTCATCTACTCATTTGGCTTTGCAAAATTCACAGTACTGATTGATAAACCACATGGGATATGGAAATAGTTTGCCAGTATGCACTGTATGTACGAGTAAAGAAAATAGATCACTTTCTGTGAAAACTACGACGTAATGCATTTAACTATATAAGTTAAATACATGAAACATATTTCATATCATGTCACATTGTAATTTGTACCAACTATAGTGTCAAATAGTCAGGAGTCAGATAAATATTGTGGTATGATAATTCACGCTACTACAGTTACATACAGAGGCAAACTACGAGGTAATCCTGGAGAACATCAATCCTAATGTTATGGCAATTTAAAGGGTCTTTATACATGGGTTTATGCGGGGTGCATACGTTTGTTAGACATACTAACAGTCCGACAGGCATTAGTTAGACAACACCGTCGCTCCCGACATGCGCTGCCGGTTAAAACTAACCCGTGGCAGTGGGAAACTAACCCGTGGCTTCCTGTGAGGTTAGGTTTAGGGTTGGGTTTTGGATAGGGTGTCGGACTCATGACTGTAGGACTGTAGGACCAAACACATGCACCCGGTTTATGCGGCTTAGCATGCTTACTTTGACTTTCTTTGTAAACGAGGGCCACGGTGTGAGTTAGCGACGGCTCTGAGTTTTGTCTTGGAGGAGGGCGAGGTGGGACCTGCGGGGTGCGAACACCAGCTGTGATCATTAGAGGTGGGCGACAGGTTCAAGGTGTTACGGATGTAGGTGTAAATGGAAGTCAGGCACTTTTTGACAGGGGGAGGGGGGACCGGGGGAGCCCTGCAAACATCAGTGGAGGGTTATTGTGTGTGTTCTTTTAGGTAGCTGCTCGAGGTAAATTATCACTTGGTGCTGCGAACATTTTACTTATACGTCATTTTGGCTGCATGACGTTAAGCATATCGATCTTCATCGAAACGCACAGTGGTGCCGAGTGGCTTAAGGAAAGAAGACGGATGTTCGCACCTTGTCTGTCGTACGGCAGGAAGGAGATTTGTAAGGAAGGTTGTTAAAGTTATTACAGGGCATTAATATAATTACTCCGGCAGTAATTACGATCTCCTGAACTGAGCTCATCAGTTTTGACAGAGGCAGGACAACCCGCTGTGAGGTTCACTGTCAAATATGCAGTGTTCATTTAACTCTGAAAGGGTGCAAATGATACTTACATTTGTACCCTTTCAGAGTTATTTCACAGTAAAATTAACTTTGACTGTAGCACACAAACACACAGCTACACAGACATGAAGCCATTGTGGACACAGGGACATACAGTAGGGCACACACTTATGTATGTATGTGACATGCATACCAACACATACTCACGCACGCACGCACACACACACACACACACGCGTGTGCCTCTCATCTCCATAATTGCTCTATAGTCAGCAGTTCAGTGTCTGGGATGACTCTCGAAATTGAGATGTTGACAGCAGACGAGCCGAACTCAAGCTGGGGCCTGTCAAAGGCCTGACACTAATAGCATTATCAGTATAATTATTCACTCGAGTCGACTCACTTTTAGCATAATGGATCCAGGGGAGCGAGCCATTAAGGTGCTGCCCTTTATGAATGTGTCTAGCTTGTCCTACTGTACAGGCGTCCTGTCTCTCAGAATGTGTGCGTGTGTGTGTGTGTGTGTGTGTGTGTGTGTGTGTGTGTGTGTGTGTGTGTGTGTGATCTCCAATTTATTCGTCATACATCCATTAAAGGTGTGTAAAGCAGGTGCCCCCTTGCTGTTCTGAGCACATTTAGCGAGGCACAAACATTGTAAATGTGGTCGGTATCAAATGCTGGGAAAGGCCCACACGTCTCTTTCAACTTGAGAATGTTTTTCTTTCTCTGCCAATGCTCACAACTGCCTCCTGAATAAAAGTAATTCATTTGTATTTGACCTTCAGATTATTTTGCATTAATCTAAAAGCAACCCCTGAGCTCGCTCCGAGGCACATTTGTGTGCTGTGGCACGGCCCGTCGAGGATGGCTGCCTCTAATATATGGCACGTGCCTCGCCGGCGGTCCGCCATTTCTCTCTCCGCTTAGAGAAAACATTTGCTTGGCAGAGATGAATGAATGGGAGTCGGGCAAAGCTCCTGAACATCTTTAACACGACATTTTAGCAAATAAAGAATGAAGCAAAAGGCTAAACGGCCTGGCATAGGGAATGGAAAATGGAATTAGATTTTCTTTCTTTTTTTATTGGTTAAATAAAACAAAGTTTGTTTATTTTTCATTAAAAAAAAGTTATGTATCCATTTGTATTACATTTTTTTGCTTCTAAGTTAAATGTTCTCAAATATCAACTTTAATCAAATCAAAGTTTTTGTAATTGATTAAAAAATGTTGCACCGTTGGTCTAGAACACTGCACGGTCGACTCGCCAGGATCAGCAATGGACCCAAACATCTGCCATCAGTCGGGCTCTAGTCATGGGGGATATTGCTAGCCTGGTTAATAAACCAGACCGAATCAGCCGTTGGCAAAAAAAAGTTGCCTACCAGCGGATTACGGTCTGGCGAGGCTCAGTAGCACGCCTCTTTCCTACAGCAGAGAACAGGTCGGACCAATCGGGACACGGTATGCAATATAGGCGGGCTTTGGTACAGTGACGTTCAATGCTTGAGACTTTTGACTGACAGTAGCTCTGACCAATTGCGTCAAAGAGAAAATGTTCCCCGGGAAATGAAATCCAAGTGGAGCCAGCCCAGACTGATATACCGCGACAGTGTTGTGTGATATTAGTCTGGCTTATTAGCCAGGCTAGGATATTGCCTCTGTAAGGTGGAAACCTTGTATGTCCAAAATGGTTACTTTTGAGGAAATGGAAAAAATAACCTGTGTTCCAATGGATCCAATGTAGTTGTTATTTACTTAGTCACTATAGTCATTATTGAGTCTTGTTAATAACAAGACTCGATTTGTAAAACCCAGATGCACTGAACCACTTTTGCGGTTACTTTATTTCTATTCTTCTTTTTTTTAATGGCAAAAATAGCAGATGAAAAAGGTCACAATGCGTCATGACATGGCATGTTGTGAACTTGTAAATCACCTAATTTGAAATATGGACATACAATGTCTCTGCCCGACAGCAACGATATGAGATATGAGATGTCAGGCTGGCCTGTCCTCTTGTGTTAAGGTGTAAACTAGGTGTGAACCAGTGTGCTGCTGATGCCAGGCGAAAGGCTGACTAACTCTTCACGGCTCCACGCACCACGGGTCCGAAAGATGAGGTGTGCAGGAACACGGCGCGTGCACATTCCAATCTTAATGAAATCAGCTCTCTCAAGGTCAGTGCCGAGCAAACGGGGACTCTTTCGTTGGCTGCTAATGGTGCATTAATGATTTATAGACGCTCCTCTGTCTCAATAATCGTAGGCGGGCGCGCGCGCACACACACACACACACACACACAAAATCAAACACACACCCACACACACACAAAATCAAACAAACAAAACAAATACAAACAGATGCAGACAAAGCATATACAGATGGAAACACATGTTGAGTATGCCACAACTAAAGGTCATTTTGTAGGCGAGGGAGAGACATAAGGTTAGGAGGCCTAAATTAAAGAATGTCTAAATTCAGGCATGATTGATTAGCCATCAAATAAAAGCTCTTGTGGCCAATAAGCTTTTGACAGGTACTTAATACGGCACCAGCCAGATAAGGGCACTGAGTGAATTCTGGGCAATTACAGGATGCATTCAAGAGATCTAAGAAAAGCTGTAATGGAATATGTTCATAAGGATTATATTTATGAGGTATAGTTATTGTGAATTGATCAAACCACAAGTGAAAACACATACATTTGCAAAGCACATGAGTTCCCTAGTTCCTTTGTCAGGGCAAACAATGATTTCACATTTCCTCGCCCGTTAATTTAGCTGAATTATGAATAGAAGGGCATTCAAATATAACCTGTTTTGCAAATGACTTTTGCTCATAATTATGATGAATGTAAAGACCTGCAATGCATTCAGACAGTTATTGTGGTGTGGAGACTAAGCAGTGATTAGCACATACACTGTAACAGTACCATCCTTTTGTTCTGTGCAGGGGTCAGTGCTTTTCATTGGCAATTCTTTAGTGCTGCGGCGGTAAGGGGTACAGGGAGTTGGGGGGGGGGGGGTGAATTGTGTTAACATGGGGTGAGGTGCAGGGGTGCAACGGTTATACAAAAAAATATTGATTTGAATAAAATCATCGATTTTCTAAAATAAAAAAGAATTGCAGATCTCACAACACATCGCGTTGTGTTGTGAGCACCTTGTAGATCAGCTATTGTTTCTATTAAACAAATCACACTCGTGTGAAGTGAGGGGCGCTCTTATATCTGATGAAGAGCCGTGAGGCTCGAAACGTCATGTCCTCCATGGTGTAAGGAATTCCTTAATATTTGAAGCTTTGGAGCTTACTTCAGCGGCCGGACCTTATCTTTTTTCGCTCGTATCATCATACATCCTCACATTTCGGCCAATCACTTTTGGCGTCCTCACTTTGTAAGCCCTCAGCCAATCAAATCATCGCTATGGGGTACACACAGAGACATACAAGCCTGGGCATAGAAGGGGCTAGCGTCCCTCAAAAAGTGGTTAATCGATTTAGCAAATGATCTAAAAAAACGATTTTAATTTTTTTCACGTCGATTTGTTGATATAACGAATATTTTAAAAGAAAAACACCCTTCTAGATAATTTGATTAATTGGAAAAGTAATCGATAGAATAATCACTAATAAAATGATCGATAGTTGCAGCCCTAGGGGGTTTGCGTGGATGCAGGGGGTTCCCAAACTGTGCCTTGGGGCGAGGGTCTTACCTTGAATGTGGACATGGCTGGGTCCCTGCTATACCTGTCTATGGTGTGGAACTTGGAGGAGTGGTTGAGCTCATGGTACAACTCAGAATGTCTTTTGCGAGTGTGCATCACTTTCTGGAAGGGAAAGGAAGGGACAGGACAAAAAATGAACAGAATAGAAAAAAATAAAATAAAAAAAGGTAAAGGTAAAGGGGGGGTTGGGGGGGGGGCAATAGGGGCAGCAGGGGGTGTGGAATGGGGGACGAGGCCAAGGGAACTGCAGCGATGCCAGCCATGAAGGGAGGTTAGATGGGAAGGGCGACAGCGCGATCGATAGCTGGTGTGGGCTCACAAATTATCCACTTCCTCAGCCTTTGGGAATTTGGCAACTTTGAGTCCTGTGGCGTGGAGTCAATTGTGCGAGAATTTGGTGAAACCCACAAACAGGGTTTGCCCAGCAAGCCAGAAAAAAAATAAAAATAAACAAAACTGTGTTGCATTAGTACAAGCAAGCACACATTCAATTAAAGTGCCTCACGCATGTTCTGAGCGTCATTGTGGGAGGCAGCTTACCCCACTCTTTGGAGTAGAAGTCTCTGACAGCAAACTGCATTTGTCAATGGCTGCTGTCTCTCGGCACTAATGGCCAGTGCTTTAGCTCCTCGCCAGCGGCTAATCGTCAAAGCAGCTCACTAGGTTGAAAGCGACATGAGGGCCAGATGCCAGCTCTCAAAGACTCACCGGCAGGACTGGCGCTCGCTTAGTACTGGCTCCAATTACTTCAGAGTGGGCACTCTCATCTCTTTGGTTTGCCTTTTACACACTGTATTATTTCGTTATTTATTTTGTCTGCCTTATTCTTCTTGGAGTTTTATTATCTGTTTTATTCTTACCATTTTTATTTTATTTTGTGTTGTGTTCTTTCACCTTTTTTCCTCTCGATAAAGATGCATGTGTGAAGTGAAAACTTTGTTCCTTAAAATTCATGCAGCAGCACTACTACCAACTATAGATTTGATCAAAGAAAAGGATTCAATTGGAAGATAAGCCGTCATCAGTTAGTAGCTCAAAACCAACCAACCCCCCCCCCCCCCCCCCCACACACACACACACACACACACACACACACACACACACACACACACACACACACACACACACACACACACACACACACACACACACACACACACACACACACACACACACACACACACACACACACACACACACAAAGTGGAAAATGAATAGCTGAAACCCAATAGTCGTCAATGCAAGCAATGCAAAGGGCAGTGTTTGGTCATATATGATGTGTAAAAAGCAGTATCGCTCAAGACTGGACATTCATAGGGTATCCAGGTCATTCTATGGAGAACAGGCCCAACATAAACACACACGTACAACCTACAGCATGTTGCTCCAGCACATTCACAGTATGACCAGCCAACCAATAAAAATAGCCACAACATTGTCAACTCATAGTCAAGTTACTATCATTTATTCAGACTGAGCAATCTACTTACGTGTTTCTTCAACTAGCACCCGAGGGACACCCCTACTGGTCAACTAGCACCCCAGGGACCCCCCACTGTTCAACTAGCACCCCAGGGACCCCCCACTGGTCAACTAGCACCCCAGGGACCCCCTACTGGTCAACTAGCACCCCAGGGACCCCCTACTGGTCAACTAGCACCCCAGGGACCCCCCACTGTTCAACTAGCACTCCAGGGACCCCCCACTGGTCAACTAGCACCCGAGGGACCCCCTACTGGTCAACTAGCACCCCAGGGACCCCCCACTGTTCAACTAGCACTCCAGGGACCCCCCGCTGGTCAACTAGCACCCCAGGGACCCCCCACTGTTCAACTAGCACTCCAGGGACCCCCCGCTGGTCAAATAGCACCCCAGGGACCCCCTACTCGTCAACTAGCACCCCAGGGACCCCCACTGTTCAACTAGCACTCCAGGGACCCCCTACTGGTCAACTAGCACCCCAGGGACCCCCTACTCGTCAACTAGCACCCCAGGGACCCCCCAATGTTCAACTAGCACTCCAGGGACCCCCCACTGGTCAACTAGCACCCCAGGGACCCCCTACTGGTCAACTAGCACCCCAGGGACCCCCCACTGTTCAACTAGCACTCCAGGGACCCCCCGCTGGTCAACTAGCACCCCAGGGACCCCCCACTGTTCAACTAGCACTCCAGGGACCCCCCGCTGGTCAAATAGCACCCCAGGGACCCCCTACTCGTCAACTAGCACCCCAGGGACCCCCACTGTTCAACTAGCACCCCAGGGACACCCCACTGGTCAACTAGCACCCCAGGGACCCCCCACTGGTCAACTAGCACTCCAGGGACCCCCTACTGGTCAACTAGCACCCCAGGGACCCCCTACTGGTCAACTAGCACCCCAGGGACCCCCCACTGTTCAACTAGCACTCCAGGGACCCCCCACTAGTCAACTAGCACTCCAGGGACCCCCCACTCTTCAATTAGCACCCAGGGTGAATCTAATCCATTGTATTAGGATTAGACTTTTGTTTTAACCAGTTAGTTCAAACGATTTACAACCTGGAGTCCCTATTTTGGGCATGTCACTAGAGGCGAAAAGCATTTTGCCTATAAGACAATAATAAGAAATTGTCAAGAAAATGCCAATATAACAAAAAAGGCCGATATACGACATTGTTTGATGAAGTATAAAATAAGTGGTTAAATAGGGTGAAATAGGAATCTGTCCAGTGCAGGGTTTTAAAGGTATCCTGTTGAAGAAACAGCATATAGCCTACTACTGCCAAGTGTGTAGGAACGCAACAAGACAAGTGTTCTAAATGCAGGTATAGACAGGCGCGAGGGTGAGGGTTTGAGCGATGCCACTACACACTACATCCTCCTCTACGTGTTACTCGGTCCTGGGCGGAAGCAGACGCAAGCGAAGGACAGGCTGATGAGAGCATGAGGCGTGGGATCTTACCTCAAAGTCCAGTTCAGAGTACCGTACTCTTTTCCTCTGGATGAGGAGGGGGGGCAGGGGGAGAGAACACAGCATCAATGACCACGCATCAACCACTATCTCTCACACACACACACACACACACACACACACACACACACACACACACACACACACACACACACACACACACACACACACACACACACACACACACACACACACACACACACACACACACACACACACACACACACACACACACACACACACACACACACACACACTCATCGTGCGCATGTTTCTTGTTCTCTTTGTGCCAAAAGACAAGAGGCTGGGGGGGTGGGTGGGATGATTGAGACATTCTTGCAAATGCCAAAAGGAAAACTTCAGTCTGTTTTTAATGTAATGAGATTGCTGAAGTGGAATAAGCCAAAATTAGAGTAATACTTTCCCGGCTCACGTACACTGTGCTCTGAAATGTACACATAATTTCCTGTGAAGTTTTCGAGACATTCCATTAAATTCACTGAGGAGCATTTGGAATGTAGGGCTTTCTTTCAAACTTCTGTGGCAGTATCCGTGGATATAATATACTATAGTGGCCATTCTAACACCTAGATATACTATAGTGGCCATTCTAACACCTAGCGACATAACTGGAGGTTACGCAGTAACCGTGGATATACTATAGTGGCCATTCTAACACCTAGCCACATAACCATTTACTATAGTGGCCATTCTAACACCTAGCCACATAACTGGAGGTTACGCAGTAACCGTGGATATACTACTATAGTGGCCATTCTAACACCTAGCCACATTGGCTAGGTGTTAACCATTTTAACCCGAGGAAAGCCTTGGCAGTTCTTGTTTTATTTTTTAATGCTTTCTATTTTGTAAAATATTGGACATTGTATCATTGTATTTGATTTCACTGTGGCATCCTGTTTTTTACTGCTACTGGTTCATCTAACACTTCCTTCCTGTATTTCACTTGGGCAATGTTTTTGATTGTTTGAGTGTCTTTTAGAGTTTCATTAATCTTCTCGTTTTCCCGTTTGATTTTGACTTACAGCATTTTGGTCGACCACGGTCATTTTAAAAGTGCTTTATAAATAACATTTTAGTTTGAGGTTCTTCTAATTGCAAATGTAGATACAATTTTACATTTCGCCAGTGGTTCTTACTGCTGCAATGTCAAGTATCCAAAACGGTATACTCTCTTATACTAAAATAGGACATAACAATAAAGAAGCCGCCATCTTCAATGAAAATATTGTGAGACTGCTGCTCTCTTCAGAGTTTGTTAAACGCTTTGTACAGTACATAGTCCAAACACATGTATCTGTTGATGCGATGTGACAGCAGTTCAGGTTTTAAAAGCTAAAAATGAATGTTTTATTTTACTTCAGGTGTTGATGTGAAGCTGTCTTAGTTAATTTATTGTCTTGTCTAACTCTGCCTAAAACCTGCAAGTCATTACATTCTTCTTACCACAGTGAAGCCTTACCTGAGAAAGGAAAAAATCCTATGTGGTACACACATGAAATATTCATGCATAGTAATGTATTACATGTGGAGGGCGCTCACGACACTTGTCACGACCGCAGTCACATACACATTTTATAAGGTAAAAATGTAGTAACATTAAGTTTACTGGTCTAAAGCAATGGCCTACAACAAATCTTCAAATATCTCCAAGACCACAATGTATGCAATGTGAGCTTGTAGATTGGCTATTCTTCATCTTCACTATTTTCTTTTTCGTTTTAAAGTAATTTCGCAATAAGGGGCCGGAGCCTGAGGCTATGGCTGTTTGGGGCCCTTCTACGTTCTTGGCATGGAAAGTGTAGGGACCTCTTCTCTATTCAAGGTATGAAACAATGTGAAACGTTGTGAAATACTTATTGAAATTATCTGTCTTTACGGTTCCTTCCTTCCCTTCATTATGCCTGGTTATTATCCCATTATTAATAGCAGAACAACTCTCCCTGCTTTGACAGCACTTCCAAATCAAGCATAATGTTGCTGTCGGCAGAAACATTAAAAAAAAATATATAAATTAATGCTGTATTTGATACTGAACACAGATAAACACGTTTTTGGACATACAAGTCTCATACACCTAAAAGCGACGATATCTTTCTCAGAGGTATGATTATTTTGTCAAGCTGCAAGCACATGGAAATCAAGCACATTTAGAGCTAAATTGCAGGGCTTGGTTAAGTATACACAACAGGGTTCCACCGGGGACGCTTTTGATATTCACGGTGTACTTGTAGATTTTATGATCCAGACATTTTAATGACTTGTCCTCAATGTCCTCAGCCCTAAATGAAACATCTGCACTTTTCTGTGTGGAAGTGTCATTCTCATTTCCTTAATTTTAATCAACTTTGTGAGTCAGCAAGAGGCCATTTGGGGGGGGGGGAAATCCACATGCAGGCAGCATCTGTGTGTGTGTGTCTGTGTGCATGCTCTGTGAATGTCCCAGTGCAATGTGCAACATTGTGCATGGTTGTGTGTATGCAAGGCGTGTATGTTAGAGGGAGTATGTGTAATTAAGGTGGGTTAAAAACATTTGCCAGGGGGTATTTCCTCTGATCTTGTACATATCAGTCCATCTGTTGTGCCACCTTATAGAGCTTGGGGGTGATGCGCGAGCGAAAGCGCCCATTACACACACACACACACACGCGCATGCGCACGCACACACACACACACACGCACACACAGCCTCATGCATGTGCACACTCAAGAGTAATCTGACCTGCAGATACGTATCACTGTGAAAATAACTATCATTTCCCAAATCATTGTCTCAGTGAAACACAACCACTAAGTACCACTTAGCTGAGAATAACATCGCTGGCGCGTCCCATCGCCATTGTTTCCATTATGTCACATTATTTTGTTCTGAGGCAAACAACGGCATGCTTTTGCCGCAGCAGTGTTTAAACCTGCTTGAAGGCTGATGTTTATTGTCTGTGTGTTTGTGTGGGCAGTGCCAACAGACTCTACAGTTCGTCTCACAGCCATTCCAGCTAGTTTACTCCTATTGTTCCCGTTCTATCCCTTCTCCCCTTCCCTGCGTCAACTGCCCTCCATCAACTCTCCCTTCCATTACCTCTCTTCATTTTGCTGATGTATACAGTTGGGTGCCACCGATATTGTCCCTTATCATTTGACCCATTTAGGCCTGACCTCAAAATTAAAAAAAAATCCTTCTAAATCCTCCAGTTTTCTGAAATACATATTTTCACGATTTTTCAAAAATAGCAGACCTACAAGCTCGTAGCGCGCCACTCGGTGGCGCGCTATGAGCTTGTAGATCTGCTATTTTTCAATAGCTAAATTATAACATAATGTTTAAAACACCAAAAGGGGTTCCCGCCCAAAATGGGTTAACTGTCCTTTTGCGCAGATCACGCAAACCTCAGCAAAAAGAAAAGGACAATATCGATGGCCTCCAACTGTAGTTTACTCCTATTGTTCCCGTTCTCCCCTTCCCTGCGTCAACTGCCCTCCATCAACTCTCTTCATTTTGCTGATGTATAACTATGCAGAGGAATTAAAACACAATGCAAACCAGACATTAATGTCAGATTAACTTCAGCACTATGCCCTTCCAAACCATCATTAGCATGCAATGTATGGCTATGTCGTGTTTGCAAGGTAAGCACATGCACAGCATTGGCTAATTTGTTTGTTTTTTGTTTTTCTAACATAATGCTACTCGGATTTGGAGGGCAAGGCCCGCAACTGCCATGTTTGATTAGACTTGGTTTCGGAGAAATTAGCAAGCTTGACTAATAGCTTCTATTATCATTTAACACATCTAGCATCCAAGGTCACTGTAATTATTTTATATTACAAATCAATATTGTAAAATACATTTGAATAAAATTAGACTAAAATTGTTTTTCTTCTCAACCGATACCAGACAGTATTTCTATGTAACAACTAATTTAAATGGGCATAATAAGGTTTGGCTTCAAGACCATTCCTTTTCGGTCAAATGTTAACTTTTATTCTTTATATACAACTGCTGTGCTAAACCATGACTGTGATAAATAATCAAACTAACATGTTCACCCCTGCACACATCGCTTAGACTGAGATACACAGGACCACCGAAAATGGAAGCCTCGTGCCTCCATCCATGCCTCCGTGTCCCGATACCCACCTCCAGGGATCCTGCTGAGAGGCTGGTGTTGGCGTTGGTGGTGGTGCTGCCCAGGTTGCGCGGCAGGGTCCTGGTCCTTTCCACCGTGCTTCCGCCCGTCAGAATCTGCCGCATCGACGGCCTCTGGCCGGGCTTCAGCTGCAACGAGTGTCCGTGGGCGTGCATGTGGCCGGCGTGAGTGTGCACGAGGCCGCCCTGCCCCCCCATCATGTGGCCGTGCCCGTGGGGCACGGCTTTGATGGTCCCGTACGAGCGGTTGAGGTTCATGGCGAGGTTGAGGTCGCCCACGCCGCCGGGCGGCACAAAGTCGGCCGGGTAGGCCTCGCTCTCGGCCGGGTGCAGCGTCAGGGGGGAGGGCGGCGGCGGAAAGGGCGGGTCGTCCACCGCGATGTTGAGGGGCTTGTCCTCGCCCCCGAGTCCCAGTCCCAGGCATCCCCCCGAGTGGGAGGTGGGCGTCGGGGGCTTGAGGCTGACCGTCCTACGAGGTAAGACCATGTAGTCCCCTTCGCCTCCCGCGCCGCCGCTCCCCGTGCTCCCGTCCTGGGACGAGTTGGAGGCGGAGGGGTTGTGCGGCCGTGCCCAGCCCAGGCCGCTCTCGGTGCACAGGTAGACGGGTGCTCCCCCGCCGCGCTGCTGCCTCTGCTGCTCCAGGTTCACCTCCTTCTTCAGCGCCGTGTCGCTCAGCTCGTTGAGGCCTCCCAGTGGCGGAACCTGGTGGGGAAAGAAAAAAAATCACACCCGTTTGAACTGAGCAACTATACTTTTATTGTTATATGTACTGTACTGGGTTGTAATTTCCCCTCCTTCCTGGTGTGTGTGTGTGCGTCCCATTGACCCTGTATGTGTTTGTGTGACCGCTCAAAACAGCTGCAAGGGTCAATAGGTCGTATTCGACACACACACACACACACACACACACACACACACACACACACACACACACACACACACACACACACACACACACACACACACACACACACACACACACACACACACACACACACACACACACACACACACACACACACACACACACACACACGTGTTCATTAGAGACGGTGTGAACCGCTCAAAAATACAAACTCAAAGCGTCGGCATGTGCTGGATGTACACCTCGAGTTTATTTCAGATGAGTAGGAGAGTTAAACACTGCCAGTTAAGCCGTCTAAGCTGGCCCAATGCCCAATCGCTGTTGCTTCTCTAGAGCTTGCATCAAATCCCACCAGAGCTATCTATCTCTACCCATGAGTCTCCTATCTCTGCTTTACAAATAACCTGCTGCAATACATTAGATATGTCTGAAAGGTAATCCTCTCAAGGCGTCCTGCAATGTGTTCTGAATTGGCAAAAACAGATTTGTGCCATGATAGCGCATACACATAGATCCTACTGTACACACTTACTATACCAACCTAACCTACAATATCTAGTGTACAGTAGTAGTAGTACAGTAGGTTGAATTGTACAGATGGCAGGTTACCAATTACTGTACAATTCAACCTATTGTACACTCCTACTGTAGGCTACCTAAGTATCAGTATCCGACAGTACTTTCCTTACTTTGTAAATCCTGAAATTCCCCTGCAGAATAATAAAGGTCTATCTATAAAGGTATCTATGTATCTATCTATGTATCTATCTATGTATCTATCTATCCATCTATCTATCTATCGATCTGTCTATCTATCTATCTACAGAGTGACAATATGTATTTTGTTTTTATTCTGAGACTGACTGATGCTCCAACAAAAACAACTGATCTTAAGTTAACTTCATGCAAGTTATCTCAAACCACTATACCTGTACAATAAGGTTGGGAGGGGGGATATTCCCAGGGAGGGCGCTAAAGTTGACTCCCACTAACGCCTCCTGGTGGGCGGCCAACTTGAGGTCGTCCTCATCGTCAAGGGAGATGCGGGACAGGGTGCCGGTGATGGTTGCTGGATTGCAGGTGTTGACCTCCTTGAAAATAACTGGAAGTGGGGTGGGGGTGGGGATCGGTGGGGAGGGGAGAGACAGAGAGAGAAAGAGAGAGAGAGAGAGAGAGAGAGAGGGAGATAGAGAGAGAGAGAGAGAGAGAGAGAGAGAGAGAGAGAGAGAGAGAGAGAGAGAGAGAGAGAGAGAGAGAGAGAGAGAGGGAGATAGAGAGCGCGAGCGCAGGGAGGAGGTATGACGCACGTAGGAGTGAGGTAAAGTTTTGGGAGATAGGGCCATTAGTGAGGGCAGAAGCAAAGGGGGAAGTTAATGAGTGAGGATAAAGAAAGGATGTTAAAGCATAATAGAAAGGTCATGAGAAAACAGAAACCGGCTCGGGGGGAGAGAGAGAAGTAGGAAAGAAGAAATATGGAAGAGATGAGATGGGGATAGCAGGGAGACAGATGGTTATGGAGGACGACAAAAACGGTGTGAAAAGAATAGTCATGCAAGGTACAGGAAGCATCAAGAGACAGAAGCCAGCATATTAAGCAGAGATGATTAACATAATAAAAAAGAATAATTCATGATTAATGCATATAGGAAGAATTTGACAGGGCATAAAATTATAATGCCAAAAGGAAGACAACCAAACGGAAAAATATGGGTAAGGAATAGAGAGAGAGAGAGAAATGTAGTCATAAAAGCAAAGTGAGTTCCCTTAAAATAAAGACGAACATCTGTGGAGCCAGTACAGTCAACATAACCCATGAATAAATGCAATATATCTCATTGATTGGGTTGCAGAGATGCACCGGACCGGGGCATGCACTGCTACGAAGTCACCCACGGGGCTTCGATCAAGACCTAACTGTGAGCTGTGGTTGATGTGGTAGTGGCACCACCGCAGAATAACACAGGTTGCACCTTAAGTTTCCATTTCTCATCTTGGGCTTAGATGATTTATGCAGTCTGAGATGAGTTTTATCCCCGACACTGTGACCCAAAGTCTCTCTCCATCTCAGAATATGCTGCTGAGCCAGGGTTTTTATTAGCTCGGAGAAAAGGGGACAGTGTCACGGGCACCATGCTTCACATGAAAGACACCCGAATACCTTGAAGTCCACTTCACAGCTTGGTCACCATCAAAACACATTATTTCCCTGCCCTGTGAGCTCATGCAGTGCAGTATCATCGCTGTGTGCTAGCATGCCAGTACCATACTGTGTGTGTGTGTGTGTGTGTGTGTGTGTGTGTGTGTGTGTGTGTGTGCGTGCGTGCGTGCGTGCGTGCGTGCGTGCGTGCGTGCGTGCGTGCGTGCGTGCGTGCGTGCGTGCGTGCGTGCGTGCGTGCGTGCGTGCGTGCGTGTGCCTTGACGTCACAATGAATCACACCATGAAACTAACTACTCCTTCAAGCTTCCATGCGTGGTTCTTAAAGGAGAATTCAGGATTAAGTGTTTTCTTACCTTAATCTGACGTTATTGTATCCGACAACGAGTGGTACATGTGAAAGATTACATCCGAGCGCACCACAGCTCCGACTGATTTATCGCTAAATCGCTTATTTTGATCGCTCGACAATTCTTTTTTTCTTTATATACACATCTGTCTTTCATAATGTCAGAATGCTCTCCACAGAGTTTTGTCCCAAATGGGCTACCGTAAAAGGCGAACTGCCGATGAACACCACTTCCATGCTCGGAGCTGTGGCACGCTAGACATACAGTTGGAGGCCATCGATATTGTCCTTTTCTTTTTGCTGAGGTTTGCGTAATCTGCGCAAAAGGACAGTTAACCCATTTTGGGCGGGAACCCCTTTTGGTGTTTTAAACATTATAATTTAGCTATTGAAAAATAGCAGATCTACAAGCTCATAGCGCGCCACCGAGTGGCGCGCTACGAGCTTTGTAGGTCTGCAATTTTTGAAAAATCGTGAAAATATTTATTTCAGAAAACTGGATGATTTAGAAGGATTTTTTAATATTTTGAGGTCAGGCCTAAATGGGTCAAATGATAAGGGACAATATCGGTGGCTGTAGGGCTTTTTTTCTTTCTTTTTTTTTTTTACCTCTACCACTGATTGTAGGATCAGGTTAGAGTAGGAAAAGGGCTTTCCGAAATTCTCCTTTAAGCCTCGTTAAAAAACTAAAAAACAAAACAAAAAAAGCTACTTGAAGTTGACATGCTGCTGACACTCTACTGTATAACAGCTACATAAATCTGCCATCAACAACCAAACTTTCAATAAGTTCATGCTGGAAATCATGCTCTGTCATCCACTGTGATTGGAGTGAAAAGGCTTCACTTAATCTGCCCAAAATCCCAATTCCATTCTAAAGCCAGCCACGTACTTCTGTATTCATGCAAAACAAGTCGATTCGTCAATGTACACACTTGGCCAGTAATTGGGACCGAGCACTGGGCACTAATGCTTAATTCATACTCTTACAACGTTGTCGCTTGCCGAACATAGCAGATGCAAGACGTGAGCTTGTAGACCGGTTATTTTCGGCGAGCAACACACCATTATAATGAGGTACAAATCAAGCGTAAAGGTGGAGTAAGTGATAATATGTATTTGGTCAAATAAGTGATAATAGCTCTATATTCAGATAATAATCAGCTAGAGAGTGCTAGTTCAATGCACCGTCTCTTCAGCTCTTAGAGAAAATAATATGTTCAGGTCGTTTCATCCAATCAGGAGAGATAACTCATACAGGTTACAGGATACGTGTAACCTGTCTGCAAAAATAGCAGACAGAATCGGATATTAAAAAAGTGGAGGGTTTTCTCTCCCGATCAGATCAAATTGGCAAAACCTGAACATGCATTTTCAGTTTATTAAAGTGCTTGAGAACGGGTGACCAGAATATAGATAGAGCTTTAACTTGAAAAATAAAATCAAAAATACATGACTTACAGCACCTTTAGGGCAGAGGTTGCGGTTGCTACTACGTGGAATGGCCGTCACTAAACACAACACAACACCTACAGTATATAGCACCTTCCCTACTCTGTTGGCGCTATAACTGATCTGAAAGGACTGGATAGGCGCGTGACGCATTCAGCTCAACCCATCCTATCCCCTCACATCTGTATCCAACAGGCCAACAGGATGCCATTGAGCAAGGAGTTATACGAGTTTACAAACTTACATGGGTGTCCTCTCTCTGCAAGGGTGGAGGGAAAGAGTGGCTCTGTGTTAATTTGACATAAACACATCTTGAACTGAAGATAACCATCAGAGAAAAACATACTGCATGCATGTACACGGACACGCGCTCACACGCACACACACAGATAATACGCTGAATCAGCCTCATCCAAACTCATGCCATCCGAATACTCTTTTGATTGGGCAGATTCCGTGTGACTGACTGGGGTAGTATAATATAGGTCCAGCCATCACATTGACATGCACAGCAGCAGAGCAGTGTTACAGCTCACGGCTTCCTCTCTGCTACTCTAATCCCATGTTTAAATGGATACGAGCATAGATGAAAGGAAAGAGAAAGCAAGAGAGGGGTGGAGAGAGAGAGAGAGAGAGCGAGAGAGAGAGAGAGAGAGATTGAGAGAGAGACTTACCCGTCTGACATGCCAAATCCACATCCTTCTCAAAGTCCGTCTGAGAATAGAGATAGAAAGAAATGGAAAGGCCAATGAGTAAGTGTGAACTCTTGTTTGTGTTACGTGTGTGCACGCGCGATCAAGCCTGCTCGCGTGACTGGTCTGATAAAAGTCACTGCAGTGGCAGATTAGCAGCAGTATAGAGGCCAGGAGACTAATAAGATCTATGCCCTTATAAATATACTGTACAGTAACACAGCCAATGACCCTGATGATCTGATTTGTCCTTTAGTCAGGAATGTTATCCATTTCCATATAATCGGTTTCCATTATGTTAATTTGTTCTCACACTCGCTGTGCACACGTTCATTCTTATATTCTTTGTTGATAGTCTGTACACATACCACATACCAGGGCTAGTTTGTACTCTGTACATATCCACATGCATATTCATTAATATATTCACTGTAGATGACATAGAATGCTTAATTCACATGTTTACTGTACATTTATTGTACAATAAGGAACATAGGTTCAGTCATTTACTCATTCAAAGATCTAGTGCAGATATTGTATCTAGGGCCAGCAGCTCAGTATTTATCTTTATTTCGTATTACAATTGTCTTATTCTTCCTCTTACGTGTTTCATTCTTACAGATGTTGCCGCTACTGGTGGTCAATAAAGGTTTAACGTGGGGCCTCAATACCCAGATATATGGCGTGTAGTCCTGGGTTCAATTCCCGAGCCCTGTGGACCTTTGCTGCTTGTCACTCCCTGACTCTCTCTACCCACGTCTAGTCAATCTCTAATCATTGCGGACAATCAATGAAGGCAGAAAAAGTAATAAAAAAAGGTTTATCATATCATATCTTATATAAATTACTTCTCAGCAGGTTAAGTAAGTTAAGTAAAAAAGACAATCATAGATATAGTAGAGTATAGACAATGGTGGAGGGGAAAAATACGACTTGGTCAGGGTCTTATTCAGGGGATCAGGTTCTACACCAGAAACATGTTTTCCCCTCTTCCACGGTGACTTTGCTGGATGGAACGTGACCCTATACGTTCAACTCTAATTAAAAACAAAGATTGCTTTCATACTTTGAATCAGTTTCAGTATCTCGACATGCGTGACTGACATTTTAACTCGGACGGTGCAGAATTTGTTTCGGTAGAGCCAACGACAGTGTCTAACAGAGGCATGGCAGGTATTGTGGAGATGCGCCAGGTACAAAATGCCTATTCAACAGTACTATTATCTGCTGCGCTATTTGAAGCAAAACGCTGCAGTCCCCTTGACTAAAATTGGTCATCAGGGGGAAATCGGGCATGAAGAAAACAATGGCTTTGATGACTCAGCTTGAGTCAAACAGAAGCATCCTTATGTGAACCCTCGCTGAATTCATACTGCTCAAGTAATTTTACGGTTCATGCAAAAAATGCGGTTTATTTGCTCTCATCAGAACTGTATACGATCATCTGTGTTCATTAGGGTGTTTGGATTAAACCGTGTTGAGCAGAAGTTACACTTCGAGGCTCTAAAAAAAGCATCATTGAAGCTAGTATGCATGAATCTAACCACACTCATTGCTATGCCGGTGTGGCCCTCTCTTCTGTCATGACCGAGCCTCCTCCTGGCCTCCATGGGATACACTTACAAAAGGCTTTGTTTGGATAGTAAACCATGGATTTTTGACAGTTTGGGCACGCCAGTCGTTGAGAAAAAGGAAGCAGTGGGGAGGTGGTATGAAAAGCAGAAAGAGAAGGGGAAAACACTCTCAAGAGAGAAAAACCTGTACGTACGAAATTCATCTGTAGCACAGTAAACAAGGTTGTTTTTTTTCCTAAACGCACAAACAAGGATATGGAAGAAATCTCCCTCTCGGTACTGTAGCCCCACATTAAACGGCCAACAATATATTCTACCTACAGTATACAGTATTTTTAAAGGTGCAATATGTAACCTACGGTAGGCCTACCCTAAAATCAATGGGTGATTTATGAGAAGTGATTCATGTCTCAATTGTGTGACCAAGATCATCGTTTTACAGATTGCACCTTCATTATTCCACTATGGATTCTACAGACATTCACCACAGCTATCTGCTCAACTACACAGTTCTGACATACTGGTAGGCTGCTGATGTGGTTGTGGACGTGGCTATGATCGTGGGCGTGGTTGGGGACATTGTTCAGGAATGGGCTATGGTTGCGCCCGAGGTTGAGAGTGTAGCCATGGCTGAGGCTGTGGCTGAGGCTGTGGTTGTGGCTGTGGCTGCTGTGGGGCAGAGTGAGGTAACAGCCCTGGCGGCTCCCCTGCGGGCAGGGCGACTGGCGGCACATGGGTAGGCACGGCTGTTGGTGGCAAGCCAGGGAGCATGGTGACCCACCAGAACGCTGTAGGGAGCCGTACTGTTGGCCACAGTAGCTCACGTTTTGGCACTTCTGATGGCATGGGAGCGGAAGTGATGACGAAGGAAATATGAGAAAGCAGGAGAAGGAAGATGTGAGAGAATAGAAGAGATGACAGTATGCTTGTAAAGTCTTGTTATCAAAGACGTGTTGTTATCCGTCATGTTTGTTACATGTTGTTTTGTCATAATCTTTATAAGACCTTTTGAAAATATCTGCCTACGCACCAGACTTTCACACCTCTTTGGCAATTAAGGTGAAGAGCTCTGAGTTCTATAAACATCTATTGCTCATAAATATCCCGGCTTTATCTGACAAATATCAAATTTTCAATAAGTGGGCTTAGATTTGCTCTCCCGCTGAGTACCAAAATGAACCGTGAAAAAATGAAAAAGTAATAATAAAAATAATAAAAAGATGGTGTCCTCACAATTTCCCTCACAGATCGATTGCTCCAATGTTAAATCTCCTTAACCTCAGTGGTGCATTGGGTAGCCCATAGCCATTACTGTAAATGAGTCTATTGGAAGAATAAAGTGAATCGAGAGATGGGAGTTGCAGTAACTGGCGCTTTCACCGCAGCAGTGTGACCGTGGTGACATTGGCACGGCAGTTCAAGTCTCTATGATTTATCACGCTATTAACCGCGTTTTGGAACAAAATAACCTTACGTGGGCGCACACGCTTTGAATAAAGATGAGAACCGCTTAGGGTAAACAAAAGTGCTGCTGCATTGTCTGCTTTGCTGATAATGCACAGAATCTCAGCTAACATAAAAGCTTTGTTCCTTTACCCATCATAATTCACACACTTTAGGGCCTGCAGGAAGCGCAGCCAACCGTGTTGTCAAAGTTTTGTTTTTGGAACTTGATATATCGCTTGTATTCTGAACTATTATCTGAACTACTATAGTACTATGTCATTGCCCAGTGTCAACCATTTATGGGGAGTTGGAAAGTTAATGTCACACCAGGAGGTACAAAGACAGGCATGGGAAATGACATGGAAAATGTGGCCTGCTTGAATGAACAATAATTAAATTAAAGGAATTTTACAAAGCCAGAGCAGTTTAGGAGATAAGGAATCACAAGGATTGCGATTCTTGTCATGAGGGCTGAAGTTTGGGGGGGGAAATCCGCCCCTGGTCGCTGTTAGTTGGTAGGGGTTGCTCATGGGATAATGAAATGGAACGCTATTCACCATGATCTGCACCTGTCCATTCTTGCAGGAGTCCGGCGAGTTCTCGCTGTCATCTTTGCACCCACCCATTCGACATCGCACTGCGTCCTGCACCTGGGAGGGGGACGGGGACACGGGCAGCAAGAGGATGAATATAAAGGGAAGTGGGGAGAGGGGAGAGAGGGTAAGAGATTAATGGAAAGGTTTGAAGACGGTTTAAAAGTCTTCACTTGCAGGCCACAGTTCGATAGAGAGGGAAGGAATGCAGACAGCTGATGTCTTGGCAATTTTTGAGTGTGGTCGCTGAAAACCGGAACAACGTTTACAGGTAACCAAACTCCACAAACTAAAACACATTTTCTGCGAGTGGTAAAGTCGTAAAGACTGTGAAACTGGCAACCTGTGTGAAGAGAAAAGAGAAAGCAGAGAAAGAGTGTCAGGCATACGGGTCCCTCATACAAGAAACCCTTTCACCAGATTGGCTGTGACACAGCTCTATCGCACCCATCTGATGGATCTCTGCGTGGACTATTTCACACAGCCAACTTGGTGTGTTTCCACTATTATGCTCCGTATGACGGATATCTTTATTGCTTGCTGCTGAGCTGGGTGGTTTCTCAAAGTGCCTACTGTCAAATCTCATAAGATGAGTCAGTCGGAGCATTCGCGCAAGAAAGCCGCACAAGAATAGAAGACAGACAGTCATCTTCACTCTCAGCGGGTGGCCTCGTAATCTGTGTACAGTGTGTGTGTGTGTGTGTGTGTGTGTGTGTGTGTGTGTGTGTGTGTGTGTGTGTGTGTGTGTGTGAAAGAGAGAGAAAGAGAGAGAGAGAAAGAGAGGGAGACATAAAGAGAGACAGACAGACAGACAGACAGACAGACAGACAGACAGACAGACAGACAGACAGACAGACAGACAGACAGACACACAGACACACAGAGACAGACACACAGAGACAGACAGACAGACAGACACACAGAGACAGACACACAGAGACAGACAGACAGACAGACAGACAGACAGACAGACAGACAGACAGACAGACAGACAGACAGACAGACAGACAGACAGACAGGCAGACAGAAAGACGCATTGTTGTACAGTATAGTACAACAATGCATCAACTCTCTAGTCTAGTTGATGCACTGTTGTACTACACTGTAGCCACCATGTCCAATTAATACTGCATGCTATGGTGTATCCTAGCTTCCATTTGTTTCCTTGCGCACCACTCTCCCTCTGTGCAAACCTGTACTTGTAGTGTATTCTGTGTTTTTGTGTCTGTGTGTAGAGAGAGAGTGTGTGTGTGTGTGTGTGCGTGCATGCGTGCGTGCTTGTGTGTGCTTGTGTCTGTAGAGTGATGGTACCCGACGCAGCTACTTCTCTCATCAACATCCTCTTCTCTCTCCAATCACACTGCTCCAGACATTTATGCAATCATGCAGAGATGTACAGCATACGTGTAGAGAAAAATAAAAAAAAGGTAAAAGCTCGGCATCTCTCCGTCTCTCTACATTAATCACAAGTCCCATCCTGGGCCCATAGTCTCTCTGCCTGGTCCATCTCTCTCTACATTAATCACAAGTCCCATCCTGTGCCCATAGTCTCTCTGACTGGTCCATCTCTCTACATTAATCACAAGTCCATCCTGTGCCCATAGTCTCTCTGCCTGGTCCATCTCTCTCTACATTAATCACAAGTCCCATCCTGTGCCCATAGTCTCTCTGCCTGGTCCATCTCTCTCTACATTAATCACAAGTCCCATCCTGTGCCCATAGTCTCTCTGCCTGGTCCATCTCTCTCTACATTAATCACAAGTCCCATCCTGGGCCCATAGTCTCTCTGCCTGGTCCATCTCTCTCTACATTAATCACAAGTCCCATCCTGTGCCCATAATGTGTCTCTCTGCCTGGTCCATCTCTCTCTACATTAATCACAAGTCCCATCCTGTGCCCATAATGTGTCTCTCTGCCTGGTCCATCTCTCTCTACTCCTCCCTCCTGGTATAGAACTATGGATAGTTCAGAATGTTTGAACTTAAGCTGTATGAAATACTTGCCATTAATATAGCGCTTGCAACTGTATTAATTGATTGCCCGAGTCCCGTGGGCGGAGTTCCGCTCTGGTGTTTGTATTAATATTAAGTTGTTCCGGTCATTTTGTGGGGGGCACTGGGGCCACGCATTAAAAGTATATTAATTCACAAAACTAGCGTAATTTGTATTGTTGACCTATTTCTACCATATAGTGCGACTTTCGTTAATTTTTGACCCCTATCACACAGAACTATGTTTTTTGTGTCCATATCACTACGCCCAAAAAATAGTTCCATGTCAAAGTTGTTCTAATATTTTAGAACAATACAAATGACGCTAGTTTTGTGGATTAATTTACTTTTAATGCGTGGGCCCAGTGCCCCCCAAAAAATAACCGGAACAAATTAATTTTCACCAAAACCAGAGCAGAACTCAGTTATACTATATTAATGGCAAGTATTTCATACAACACAAGTTCAAAAATTGTGAACTATCCCTTCAATCTGTCCATCCCCATTCGTGCCTTCCCGTTTATTTCCTACCCATCGTGGCAAACAAATCATGATACCTCGTCCACCGCTGAGCGTGTTCGTTCTCTTGCTCGTTCACTAGCTCTCCTCCACAGATCTCAGCAGTATGCCTGTGACACCCACTAACAGTCCTTTCATTTCCCCACGACGCCTTCAGATGCTCTGGGATAAAAGCACTTCATACAGCGAAGGCACACAGAAACACACTTAACTGCACACACTCAACTCCGATGTGTTTACCGTACGCAACTGGCTAGTCTTTTGTCCTGTATTCCTTTGCCCATTTTACACCGTCACTCCTCGTTTGTCTTCATCTGTTCTCTCTCACTCTCTTATTTGCTCTTTTTTCCTGCAATCTCTTCTCCTCGCTCTCTGTACCCTCCCCCCACACCATCACCACCACCTTTCTTTTTTTTCTCTATTTTTCTGCCTGCTATGCCAAAGCTACGAGGGATTACTCTTGGTCTATGGCAGGGGGATTTTCATACATTAAGTAAAATAATTCCTGGATTTACTTTACGTTCATCCCTCCTCCTTTGTGATATTGATTTAACATGGCTAAGCATTCCAAGCATTTAGAAATTCACTTACGATATAAAGTGCAGCCAGTAATCATAACCAATCTTTAGGATGCAGGCAGGGAGGGGGCCTGCATAGGGCCGGCTAAAAGGGATGCATTTACAGTTGGATGATCCTGTAAAACCTCTAAATGTGGCATATGGGAGTGAGATTTTACTCATACCCTCTCTGAGTGTGAAAACTGTGTGTGTGTGTGTGTGTGTGTGTGTGTGTGTGTGTGTGTGTGTGTGTGTGTGTGTGTGTGTGTGTGTGTGTGTGTGTGTGCGCGCGCGCGGGTGGGCATGCATCGTTCCATTAAAGCTAGTTTTTTTTCTTATGATAGCCGATAGAAGCCTATCAATTGTATATTTCTGGACTAATAAATAAAACTTGGGTACGAACAATAAATGTATAATTTATCAGAGATGTCATAACTGCTTTCATCACTATTACTCCATCTAAATAATCATTGTAATAATAACAGCAACAATAACAATAATAATAATAACAACAACAATAAAATAAAATGCTGCATTCCCAGGGGTCATACCATACCATACCAGACGACTAAGTAAGTATCAGGGGGCATTAGATAGAGATTTATGGTCTTATTCCATAGGGCGCCACCGTAATCTCTTTAAAATGATCCAAGATCAGCTGGACAATCAAATTGCATTATGTCAAAGCAGGACAGCATCATCATCGTCGGTAATCCCTGCCCTTTCTGATCCTTTCCCATTCTGACCTATGGCTGCAGAATGACCTGGAAGTGAGCATGACATTTTGTCATGCAGTGGTTGGAAAAATTACTCACATTCTTTACTTAAGTAAAAATATCAATACTGCAATATACAGTATAAATACTCTGTTTCCAGTCTGGAATTCAAAATGTACTTGAGTTAAAGTACAAAAGTATCTGCACCAAAATGTACTAAAATGTACCAAAAGCAAAAGTACTCATTGTACAGCATGATGAGTACTTTTGCATGTCCTGTTTTTCAAATGTGAACAAATGTCTATATCTTTTGAAAATAGCTGATCTACAAACTCACAATGCGTCGCATAACTACACATTCTGAGCTTGTAGATCGGCTATTGTCAAAATGCCAAAATGTATATAGGGCTGAAGTGTTTAATGTATGTTTTGTAATAATAATAATCAAAGTAAGTACGTAACTAAAGTTTTCAAATAAATGTAGTGGAGTAAAAGTTGAATGTAGCGAAAATTTGACATACTCAAGTGAAGTACAAATATCTCAAAAACTGTACTTAAGTATATACTTTACACCACTGGATTCATGCCACCTGCTGGTGAAAGGACGGGCCATCAAGTTCATCTCATGCTGGGATTATACGTTCTCACAGCAGGATATGCGTGTGGACTGGACGACACTTCGCGGCAATCCGCTTAGACACCAATTAAGTGAGTGAGTAGATCAAGTTCAGGCAGACAACCCAAGTAGTAGTGCTTCCTCGCTGCGTCAGGCCATGCGTCAGATGTCAATGACAACAGTCGAGTGGTCCGTTTAAAAGCTCACACTCACTGTGGTTGAGTGGTGACCTGCTACCTTCCCCTGGTGGGTGGTCTGAGTTGTTTGCCTGAAATATGCAGGAAAAGGCTGCAGAGGGGGGGGGGGGGGGGGGGGGGGGGAGACATGTTAAGACTCACCTCTCGGCGCATGGCGCAATGGACGGTGATGATGACAAAACCTTGGACAGAGTCAAAGACGGCAAAGAGGACCTTGGGGGGAGAGTGAATGGATAACATTGAGTTAGCCATTTTTGTCCTTCCGGGCTTCCTTTCTGTCAAATAATTGGTTTCAAAATACTGTTGGTTCAAAAAGCAACACAAACACATTTCCATATTATGTAACCATCCAGACTTCTCAGGCTTACTGAACCCAGACTCAACTTTTCAATCGAAGCTGAAAACTTTTCTGTTTGCCGCCTTTTATTGAGTTTATTGATTCATCTCAGTCATTTTATTCTCATATTTGTATCTGTCTCATGATGTAAGCTTGTTATTTTCTATTCTCTTTTTGATAACTCTTTTGCACTCTCTTACGATGCTCTTAGTGTTTTGCGTAAAGCACTTTGAATTGCCTTGTTGTTGTTGAAATGTGCTACTGCATACAAATAAACTTTGTTTGCAGAGAAACTGCTCAAAGTTGAAAATAGGGAGTAAGTATGGAGCATTTAATCCATTTGTTTTAATGGCCAAATGGTTCTGTGAGAGTCTGTTTTTTTGTGCTGACGTGTGCACGTGGTGGTGTGTGTGAGGTGGAGAGAGCGGTGGCACCTGGAAAAGTGTGGAGCGTCGGTCGGTAATGGCCAACACTGCTGACATCCAGGTCAACGCCAAGAGAGGAAGAACCACGCAAGAACTCCACAGAGAGGCCCTGAGAGAGAAAGAGAGAGAGAGAGAGAGAGATAGAAGAGGGGTAGATAAAGGAGAAGATGGAGGGAGGGAGTAAGGGAGAGAAGGAAAGGAAAGGAATGGGGGATTCAATCTCAAACCAGATTACACATGTTTCATTCCTCTCTCACACACTCTCACGCACAAGCTAAGCGGTGAGCACACTTAGGATGACAGGCAAAGGCAGGTCCACGTGAAATCCCTATTATGCTGATAACGTGAGTATCTATCGAGCAACTTTGACACCCGCTCACAATTATACGGCATACGTTCCACGCCACGTCTGCAAACTTTGAGTTGAAAGGCAGAGGCACGACCTATAGGGAGGCTAGACTGGCAATTACTGATATGGGGCTGCTTTCGAGGTGTGTGTGTGTGTGTGTGTGTGTGTGTGTGTGTGTGTGTGGTGCACTGCACATGCTGAAGTCAGACACCAATTTTGTGCGCTTCATGCTGCATGAGCATCACTCTGATAGACAGTGTAGTCTAATTACATGGAGACATAGAGTATGCATGCACATCCTTTCATAAGCATTATGGCTGAGGGCCATGTATGAATACAAGAATAACGATTATGACTCCCGTCTTGCATTGTGGTCTCCCCTGTATAAAGAACCTTTCCCAACCAACAAACAACGTAAATAAATGAATCACATACTGTAGCTTGTATGGGAGAGAGAGAGAGAGAGAGAGAGAGAGAGAGAGAGAGAGAGAGAGAGAGAGAGAGAGAGAGAGAGAGAGAGAGAGAGAGATGGGGAGGGTGGCGGAGGTAAAACGAGGGAGAGAGAGACAGGAGAGAGAGGGGAAGGAGTGGGAGGATATTAGGGAGCCTATTTCAATATATGCGGCTAATTCCGTGCATACTGAAACCTGAACACACAGACTCCACACGTCACTCTTTGCGTCAGTGTGTGTCTGAAAATAAGCACCTGGGTAAATAAAGTTAAAAGGAAATACACTGCAGCCGCGAGACCCAGCGCCACATGTTCTGTTAGTAATAAGGGAACGTCACCTCTTCACTTACAATTTACCGGTGAGCATTTAGCAAGACTTCTGCCTAGTCTGTTATCTATTCAATATAGGGGAAACAATGTTGTTCATTATCGCTTACATCAGCGGTTCCCAAGCTTTCTTTGGCCGTGCACCCCGTTACCATTATTTTGAGATGTATTCATTATGTAAGCCTTACAAAATGAATACATCTCAAAATATTAGTTAACATTTAGGACAGGTAACATTACAAAAAAGATATATAATAAAGTATAATAAAGTTCTATCATTTTATCATCTACTTAGGCTGACAGTATGTGAATATGTCAGTTCACATACTGGTTTTTTTTAAGTTGCTCGATTCAGTATTTAGATAGGCCTACTTGATTCATTTTAGCTGCCCCGTCCCCTTCCCTTCCTATACAAACCCATTGTAACTTCAAACTCCATTTTAACCAGATTCATCGAAAACACCAGTCCTATTTTCTGGTAATACTGCCCTCCTAATACCTGAGGTGCCCGTGTTCATTTATTACTTTTTTCATTGATTTAATAATTATTTTGGAAAATGAGAAGCAGCAGGGGAAGAAGGCTCCATAAAAATTTACAAAAATAAATGAAAAAACGAATAAAAAATCACAGGCACCTGATGTATTAGGAGAGCAGTATGAGTCACCAAAAAAGGACGGGTGTTATCGATGAATCTAGCATGGATAAAATGAAGGTTGAAGTTACAATGGGTTTGTATTGGAAGGAGGCGGGACAGCTGAAATGACTATCAAATATCTAAATACTGAATCGAGCAATTTTGAAAGAAATAGTTTTTTGAAAGTGAGATATTCCTGAATTATATCTGGTTATCTTCGATGCTACAGCCGTTACACACATTGATGGCTTATGACTTTGTGACTGTCAACGACATATCTGATCGTTGCTGTCGGGAGGAAACCACCACCATTTTTGAGATTTCTTCTTTTTTTTTGCTGATTGAACACCCTCTGTGTGTTGTTTCGAAAATATTGAACCAATGGAAAGTATTGAAAAACGTTTGGACAAAGCCACTTAGCTCCATTGGACTCTCAAACTGTCCACCCCCTCTCATGCAAGTAATTGACAATATAAGTCACAACACCAACATTGATGAGGCAGTATTGCTTTGTTTTCAAAATATAAGGTTTTCTTCATTTCCGGAAAAATGAACCTTTTGGAGTTAGGTGGTTTCTTTCCGACAGCATGGAGGAGAGATGGAGGTTGTACTGGAACCTACAGTGGACGGTGATAATGCAGCAGTGAACAACATCTCCACCGAAGGTAGTAGTATGGTACCTACTAAACAAAATAAAGTGCCGTTTACTATGCACAAGGTGGATGCGAAGAAGCAGAAAGTTGAGCCGATGCCTGAGAAACCCCCTTGTGATCCCAGGAAAGATTAAAATGAAGAGATACGGATAGGAGCTTGTGGCTGCATGGAGAGCATTTTCATCTCATTACCCTCAAAAATAACCTCCCTGTGTGACACTACAACTGAGAACAGAGAAGTTGCATAATGCGGCGTGGTGCATTTAACAAGCAAATGCAAAACCTATGATGAGATTCAGAAAAAAATTAACGATCTAGGGACGTGGTTGGAAGCGTTCCGAGGAACGTTTCCAACTTGTAACCCATGATGGACCAGCCTTTTTTCATCCAAACGACCTGGCTGCCCCTCAACATAAAATGATGAAGGTCCTACAATTCTAAGGAAAAGGAGATACTGTATATGTGTTTTAAACGCTGCCAGACATCTACTCTGACAGAAGTGAAGTTCAGTAACGGCACTTCAATGAACCTGATGGAAAGACAGCTGTGCAATTTATACAGAATATTCCATTTTCAAGTGTACTTGTGCAAGGTAGGAGTCTGAAGTGATGATTCACTTTACATATCATTGTTTTTTTAGGAGGGGGAGGGTATATATTTGGCTGGCAATATTGGTTTACAGTAGCTGGCAAGTTGTAGGTGTGTTCATAATTTCTATGCAACTTGGCCTTGCTTTACAGCAACTGAGGAGGAACCTCAGGAATGCAAATATGGGGAAAGCATGCTTGCTACTGTAGTGATGAATGCACATTCTAGGACATCTACAGAAGCTAATCCAAAACATAGCTGTACTTGGGATTCATGTTGAATTGAATTTAACTAAATACCGAAATAAAAAATATTTGTTTTGGCACATGTTTACAGAAGAGAGGCCTTTTATCACATAATTCAGCGGATCAAATGACTTGTCAGTAAAACCATTGGAGCCCTAAAACAAGGCAGGCTAAAACACATGGTGCAGCATGACTTATAGATTAAACAGCTGGCATCATGAATATAGGAAAGCCCTAGACAGCTCATTCCACTATGAGGCACGCAGAAGTTGTTGTGAAACCTCGGAATTTGCATCTCTACGTCGCATTCCAATTTAAAAGTTTTTGCTTTTCACACATGTTTACTTGTCCTTTCCATCATTCATGTTAAACTGCTAAACGAATAGCAACTCATATCTATGGATATAATGGTAGTAAGGATTACTTGTGCAGTTGTCTCAAGAGGGAAAGAGACACAAATAAAATCAAAGACAGAAAACTATTGAAATACATTCTCTGATCATCTACAAATATGCCTGTGGACATTAGTGATACTCTAACAGAATCTTCTAACAGGCAGGATCCATTTTCAATTCCAGAGTTAACTAGACAACCCTCCTACTTTGACACGAAACCTGTGATTTGCTGTCAATCAATGTGCTGAGTTAAATGCAAATGTTGCCCTTTAAGTTACCAAAACGATGTTTGGTGCTGTGCAAATTAAGTGGCTGTAGTATAATATTGACTACACTGAGTCAATATTAAAGTATCATTTGGGGGGTATAATTCTGCACTCATTGATTAATTTGTCACTAATATTAAATTGAATTTTAAATGACAAACAACCTTCATGGTAAATGGTGTATTATAGGAAATACAAAACCTTCTTAACCCATTTAGGCCTGACCTCGAAATTTAAAAAAAAATCTTCTAAATCCTCCAGTTTTCTGAAATAAATATTTTCACGATTTTTCAAAAATAGCAGACCTACAAGCTCGTAGCGCGCCACTCGGTGGCGCGCTATGAGCTTGTAGATCTGCTATTTTTCAATAGCTAAATTATAACATGTTTAAAACACCAAAAGGGGTTCCCGCCCAAAATGGGTTAAAGTTCTCATCCACCCTAAACCCACCACCTCCACCATGATATCTCTTATACTCGCGTCTCGCACACTCCAATAGCGTGGTACTTTATTATCAAATTAACATATTCTGGGAACTACGGATTTGGCCTTGACTTTCCTTAATGTTGGATGTTTCCCAATGTAGGTGAGCTATGCACGGAAGCATGTCCTTGTTGCAAGGTGCACTGGGTAATTGTCTCCACTAAATGCCAAAATTGTAAATGTAAAATGTAAATGGGCTTTCATTATAACAGACCATTTGGGAGAATGTGGCACAAATGAGAACACTGCGGAAATGGTTAGGATTGTATAATAATGCTAATCCATTAAACCCTTCTGCTGCTAATGATTATTCAAAGAAATACAATTTAACCCAGGTCTGGGGTGTATACATACATGAGGGAACAAGATTGGCCAAACTGAACATTGAATCATAAGAATGCATGGAGGAATATGGCAACTTGCTTTCTTTCTAATTTGAAAATCTCAGATTGTCATAACAAACCAAACGAAACAAGACAGACAGATTGATGTGGAGAAGACATGTCAGTCAACGTTGACACGTGGAAAGCGAGAGAGAGAGAGAGAGAGAGAGAGAGAGAGAGAGAGAGAGAGAGAGAGAGAGAGAGAGAGAGAGAGAGAGAGAGAGAGAGAGAGAGAGAGAGAGAGAGAGAGAGAGAGAGAGAGAGAGAGAGAGAGACAGAGAGAGAGAGAGAGAGACAGAGACAGAGACAGAGACAGAGACAGAGACAGAGAGAGAGAGAGAGAGAGAGAGATGAAGATGGACTAACATGGCGCTGGCAGCAGTAGCGCTGGGCAAAGCACTGCTTGAGATGACGCCACACTTGGAGCATTTCAGGAGCAGCCGGCTACGCGCCTCCACTGGGACACTTCAGGACGCACGTGTACACACACGCGCACACAACACACACATGCGCGCACACACATGTATACGCACACAGCACACACATGTATACGCACACAGCACACACACACATGTATACGCACACAGCACACACACACACGTATACGCACACAGCACACACACACATGTATACGCACACAGCACACACATGTATACGCACACAGCACACACACACACATGTATACGCACACAGCACACACACACACGTATACGCACACAGCACACACACACACACGTATACGCACACAGCACACACACGTATACGCACACAGCACACACACACACACATGTATACGCACACAGCACACACACACACACACACACACACACACACACACACACACACACACACACATTCATGCACATACAAATATATGGGTGGGTAAGGGCCAAGGATGTAGAGTTGTACAAAATATGTGGAAAATATACAGGTGGGACATTTGGGAAAAAAAACAGAAAAAAGAAATAAAGAAGAATTGAAACAAACAAGAGAGAGAAAAGGGGGGAAAAGAAAAGGGAGAAAAAGAAAGAAAGCCAAATTAAAAAGCAGATCTCATAAAGCGGCATCGATGAAAACAGAATACAGACTAAGAGAGACTCAAAGAGAGAGACAAGACATTTGCAACGTTAAGGAGTTAGTGTCTTTTAATCACCTTCAACCTGGCATCCCTATTTTTTGGCATGTCATTGTAAGTGAAAACAAAAAATCTTAAATAGCAGATGCACAGTGTGTGCATGTGCGTGTCAGTATCCTTGTAGAGGTAGGATTGTGACGGTTAAGCTATAGACCTTATACACTAGACAGGTTTAACCTTGCAACAGACAGCATTATGGGAATGATGAGCTGCCATACACAAAAGTCCATTGTTTGTGCATGGTGCGTGTGTGCGTGCGTGCGTGCGTGCGTGCGTGCGTGCGTGCGTGCGTGCGTGCGTGTGTGTGTGAGAGAGAGAGAGACAGAGAGCGAGAGAGGGAGAGTGAGATAGTGAGATTGAATAATAGGGAGCTCTTTAGAAGCTCTGTAAGCTATCTGGATATTTCTCTGTGTGCAGAGAAGCCTTATCAGGTTGTAAGTAGAGAACAGCGTATTCTTTTGTCTGTTTACTTACAGCTTGGTGCTTGGAGTCAAATGGAACAATGTCGTGTGCGTGTGTGTGTCTGTGTGCGCGTGCACGCTGAAGGAGCAGAGAGTGATGCATGGGGCCGTGCGTGGACTATGCTACATTAGCATCCAATCAGAGCTCATTGCCTTTGTGCCAGCCACGTCCCCATGGCTTCATAAGGAAATACATTACGCTAACGACAGCCCGTCCACTTAGCAACACCATGTACTACTGCAGTACTTTACATACTTTACTTATACTTTTGAGCATTTTCTTCTTTCATAGGCCTACTCTACTCCATTGGTTCTCCAAGTGGAGTCCACAAGCAAGCTCCCCCTCAAGGTTCCTTGTGGGGGGGTCCCACATGGATCCTAATTAGGTCTGTAACTCTGAGAGTGTACAGTACACATGGAATCAAATGGACCTGTAAAGCGGGACACATACTCCAGTTTTCAGGTGATAACCCTAACCACCAACGTGTGTGTGGTTGGTAGAAACAGAGGGATGTGCTGGAGTGAGCTGCGAGTCGCTTATCACCGCTGCGGCTCAGTGACATCATGTTGTAGTTTTCCACCGCGGTGAGTAGGTTATCACCTAAAGAACTGGAGTATGCGTGAGCCTTTAGGCCTACTTTTCACTTCACTATGGCTTTAGTTGCTATAGTTACTATGCAGATTTAGATTAATAATACAAAACATACATTAACTGATAACATATATGTAATACATTACAATTTACACATTAATTAACACAATCATTTACATCTTAATTAATATATAGGGTAAGTTACCCAGCAGCACACACAGTAATTAAAACCAGCCCTGTCTTTACCAGCTGCAACATTAAAATGGTGAACACACTAATTATTGCAACATTAAAATGGTGAACACACTAATGCATTAGTAATTACAACCCAATAATATGATTGTGAAATGGGCCATTCTGCATAATTAGTACTTTTACATTTGGCGCTCTATATTGATGCAAATAATTTTGCACTTTTATTCGAGTTTACTCAAGTTAAATTTTGAATGCTTCTCCTTGTAAGTACTTCTCCATCGTGGTTTTCCTAATTTTACTTGACCACTCAAACTCTAACATCCCATATTGTGGGGACACCTTTGAAAAGAAGAAAATTGCAGATCTTGCATTGTGAGCTTGTGGATCAGCAATTTTAAGCAAAGATATTTAATGTAGAGCAAAACACAACAACTGAAAGGGCACCGGGATAGAGCCCTGAGGGACTCTGGTCAACCAGCATAGGGTTCAAGTGGTTATGTAACAAATAGCCTACTTGGTTAATCTCTTATCTCGATTGCATCACTTGGGGTGAAAGCTAATATAACTAACCTGGCCAGTCTCTACTGTTAACCCTTAGGAGTGTTGATTGTGACAGCAATCTTTTATTTATTTTTATTTTTTTGTCATAGTCTTTTGAATAGTGTTTCTAGTTTTTGTCGACTAAATATCATAATATCTTATCTTATATACAGTTGATTTTGTAAAATGACTTGTCTTTCAGTTCTACTGGATCTCTTGTCCACTCCCTAACATTTTAGTCTATTTTTTATTTGTTAACTAAATCAATTGTCAGTAGTTTTGTCTTTAATAGTTTTAGTCATCGTAGTTTAGTTTTTATTTAGTTTTTCTCAGTGAAAAAGGGTAGTGGACAGACATTTTTCGTCACAGTTTTAGTCGACGAAATCAACACTCATTTTAATTTGTCTGGGCGACCGACAACGGAGAGAATGTGTGGAGAGAGAGAGAGGGGGGATGGGGGGTGAAAAAGAGAAGATTAAACAGATGTGTATGGAACTGGAAACATAGATCTATGGCTGGAGGCTGCAGATATATTCTGCACTCATTGGATTAGTAAGGATGATAAACCACCACTCTGTGGGGTGTGCATGGGCATGGGAGCCTGCAAGCATGCACTGGCTGGCTGTACAATAACTGGGTATGTGCGTGTGTGTGTGCGTGTGCGTGCGTGTGTGTGTGTGTGCGCGTGCATGCATGCATGCGGACATGCGTGTGTGTACTCTATGTACACGTGAATATCTGTGCACTTATTTGTGTGCACAATCAGAAAATAAATAAATGAATAATAATAATAATAATTTAGTAGAATCAAATTAGTAAAATGTGTCATGTGGTGTTTACTGATACGCAATCACCTTGTCACCTGCCAAGTATTTCAGTTTTTCAACAGACGCGTTGGAGTGTCTAATGATCAGTTCCTTGCCAAACTGGATGGTATATTTGTTGAATGCGTTCAAAGTAGTTGTTTTTATTATATATTTAGGTGAGTCTGTGTTGTGTTAACGGATCCTGGACAAACATATGGCGACGGTGTCTCGGTTTGTGTCTGTCATAGGTTACAATTAATCTAATGAAGCGGAGCGTCAGAAATCAGAATTGACAGTCGCGTGGGTATAGGTCGGTGTGCTTTGTGTGTGTGTGTGTGTGTGTGTGCATATGTGTGTGTATTTGCGTGCGTGGAGTATGTTTGTGCTGGTGGTGAGTTGGCGGAGGTTAACTTACCCTGCCCGCTGTTTCTTAGACTTGTCTGAGATGCCATCTCGTGACATCAGTTTATTAAAAACCACTATTCCGATGAGCATGTTCACCTAGACAGGAAAGAAAGAGTTAATCGTTTCTTTCAAAATGTGATTATAGGTTAAACAACATTATTATACATACAGCTCTCTGATAATGTTAATGGGTGAATAATACATTTATTTCATTGCACTGCGTAGTGACTCGAGTGGACTCGGTGTCCCGAGTCCCGAGTCCCTTGGTCCGAGACTGAGTCAAGTCCAAGTCAAATTCTGTGCGAGACCGAGACGAGACCCGGGAACATGAAAATGAGGACTCGAGACGAGTCAAGGACTCGAGTATAGACCAATGATTTGTTTACAAACATTGGGACTGGGCGCACGGGTGACTGTTTCATGTAATCAATTCCCAACAGATCTCCAAAGCTTTCATTTCATTCAACCTCCTCTTGTGTGTTGGCTAGTGAGATGCACCTTATAGGAGACATTTATACTTCAAAGCGCAACAGTATTGCGCACAGAGAACAGCTGATATACAAGCTCAAATCGCATCACGGATGCGACTGTTGTGAGCGTAGAGGTCTGCGTGCGCGACACCATTGCGGGATGAAGCATAAATTATAATAAATTATAAATAAATTATTATACTTGATGGGCTGCAGGTGCGCGTGCAGCCATGGACAAACAGGCTCTTCATGAGCGCACCTTATGACAGCGACTGGAGGTGTGGTTTTGAGGACAACTGCTTTGAATTGCTATTATTCTTCACACACAACAGAAACCAATGGATTATATATTTCAAGAGTGAGAGAATACAATAAAAATCCTAATCATTCTCCCTCCACACTGGGAGAAAAACAGCATCTGAAAGTTTGATGGGGCATTTTCTACACGTGACTGCAGTTAGAACTTTTCCATTGCATCTTATGCGAGGAAGGGTTCTTCTGCTACCGGTAAGCACGCGCATGCTGTTGCTTATCAGTGTGACGTCGTCTGTTAAGGTGTCTATACAACACTACTCTGCAATCCTGTGAACTTTCCACTGGAATGAACACCACTGCAGGACACCATTCTGATGTGTGCAACTGTCTATAGTGCCTTGAATACCCAATGCTCCTCTAACTGGTTAGCCTGCCTGCTAAGTGTGACAAACATCACACACACACACACACACACACACACACACACACACACACACACACACACACACACACACACACACACACACACACACACACACACACACACACACACACACACACACACACACACACACACACACACACACACACACACACACACACACACACACACACACACACACACACACACACACACTTTCTATTCGGGAAACACTGCCCCATCTGGGGGATTTTCTACGCGGATGACATGTCCCTTTATAATCCTCATTGTGTATGCTCTGCCATGGTCTTTCCCCTTTACTCTAACCTCTCTCTCTCTCTCTCTCTCTCTCCCCCCACGCCCCCTTCGGCTCGTCATTACCAAATTACTGCAAAATATATGAAATCATACTGTATCAACCACCATGCAGTACTTAATACTGAGAAGCTGGTGGTCAGGAAATGGAAAAATAAAGCTTGAGGTGAAGATTAGGAACCAGACAAGCAGGATATTGTATGTTTAACCACTAGTCCCTATTCTGGGGTGAACAAGCTGTGAAAATATAGCAGGTCTACAAGCCTGGCTATTTTTCAGTGAAGAGATTAGGTTAGAGGGAAAATAGGTGTGGTACTAGTATGGAGCCCTGGGGGAAGTATGCAGGACTTAGAGGGAACATAGGTGTGGTACTAGTATGGAGCCCTGGGGGAAGTATGCAGGACTTAGAGGGAACATAGGTGTGGTACTAGTATGGAGCCCTGGGGGAAGTATGCAGGACTTAGAGGGAACATAGGTGTGGTACTAGTATGGAGCCCTGGGGGAAGTATGCAGGACTTAGAGGGAACATAGGTGTGGTACTAGTATGGAGCCCTGGGGGAAGTATGCAGGACTTAGAGGGAACATAGGTGTGGTACTAGTATGGAGCCCTGGGGGAAGTATGCAGGACTTAGAGGGAACATAGGTGTGGTACTAGTATGGAGCCCTGGGGGAAGTATGCAGGACTTAGAGGGAACATAGGTGTGGTACTAGTATGGAGCCCTGGGGGAAGTATGCAGGACTTAGAGGGAACATAGGTGTGGTACTAGTATGGAGCCCTGGGGGAAGTATGCAGGACTTAGAGGGAACATAGGTGTGGTACTAGTATGGAGCCCTGGGGGAAGTATGCAGGACTTAGAGGGAACATAGGTGTGGTACTAGTATGGAGCCCTGGGGGAAGTATGCAGGACTTAGAGGGAACATAGGTGTGGTACTAGTATGGAGCCCTGGGGGAAGCATGCAGGACTTAGAGGGAACATAGGTGTGGTACTAGTATGGAGCCCTGGGGGAAGTATGCAGGACTTAGAGGGAACATAGGTGTGGTACTAGTATGGAGCCCTGGGGGAAGTATGCAGGACTTAGAGGGAACATAGGTGTGGTACTAGTATGGAGCCCTGGGGGAAGTATGCAGGACTTAGAGGGAACATAGGTGTGGTACTAGTATGGAGCCCTGGGGGAAGAATGCAGGACTTAGAGGGAACATAGGTGTGGTACTAGTATGGAGCCCTGGGGGAAGCATGCAGGACTTAGAGGGAACATAGGTGTGGTACTAGTATGGAGCCCTGGGGGAAGTATGCAGGACTTAGAGGGAACATAGGTGTGGTACTAGTATGGAGCCCTGGGGGAAGTATGCAGGACTTAGAGGGAACATAGGTGTGGTACTAGTATGGAGCCCTGGGGGAAGAATGCAGGACTTAGAGGGAACATAGGTGTGGTACTAGTATGGAGCCCTGGGGGAAGTATGCAGGACTTAGAGGGAACATAGGTGTGGTACTAGTATGGAGCCCTGGGGGAAGTATGCAGGACTTAGAGGGAACATAGGTGTGGTACTAGTATGGAGCCCTGGGGGAAGTATGCAGGTTTTAAGGTGCAGAAGACTGTGGCTTGCACAGGATTGCAGCAGGCAGACTTTAAACGACTGACAGGCAGCCAGAGGTGTAAAATGCCAACCCCCCACGCACCCAGATGAGAACATGGACATGTTATTTACACTATAACAGTGACAAAATGCCAACCCCCCACGCACCCAGATGAGAACATGACATGGAAAACAATGCAAAATCAATGCTATACTACATGATAATATGATGTTGTGATAGCAGTGACAAAAGCATGGTCGTTTTGTCGCTCGGGGTGGGACAATGTTGGGTCTCTGCTCTATATGTAATGTGTCTCGTTGAGACAACTTGTTATTGTTTGGCGCTAAAATTGAATTGAAAATGTAATTGAATTGTACAGTAGCTTCATATTGCCTTCATCGCCAATACCTTTAACACAGCATGCAATTATTAGTTATCATTATGTTGTCAAGGTGGGCTGCTAAGGTCCTTGGAGATCGACATTTCAGATTTATTTTTAATTTGTGTCTTTTTTCCAAAAGATTACACCATAATGTGAAGTGAGCAGTGTCTGTGTGTGTGTGTGTGTGTGTGTGTGTGTGTGTGTGTGTGTTAGGCTGCACAACAGTGACACTTCAGGTCACCCAGTGTTATTGCCGCATTCAAGCGGACATACACAACACACATACATAGGGACACACAAAGCACTTCTTTGGAGACGTGTGCCACCTCAAAAATGCGCAACACTCTGCAAGGGCCTTTACTCTTGATCAAGTTAGGAGGTTTAATGACTGAGCACCTCAGGTCTAGTTTGATTTCACATGCTTATTATGAGATACAAAACCATGTCCCACGACTGACGTAATGGAACTATCAATTTTTATGTGACAGATAAAAACGTAATGTGGGGTTTTATGAATTTATTATAACATCTGTTGTAGTTGCGTCTCCCGTGAATATGTCAGCGTCATCAATTATAGTGCTATATAATATGATATGTAAGTTTGGAGGTGCAAGTGCATGCATGCCGGTTGAATTTTCTCTGAGAAACGGCAACAGGCTCTGAAAGAAGAATTTCACAGCCTATGGGTTGCATTGGTTTTCTTTCAAAAGTAAATACCTAAGTAAAATTAAATAAATAATAATAATAGTGAAAATCTGAACAGATCTACAAGCTTGCAAGCAGCTGTACCAGCTTGTATCTGCAAGTTTCACTATTCATATCATACCTCAAAACTGTATACAGGGCTTAAAGAGGCAAGTGAAACTCTATAGGCTGCTTTCGTAGTTTGTTTACTGGCTAAAAGAAGATACTGCAGAGCAGATTAAAGAATCATGTACACAACACCATGGCAGGCTATAAGCTATATGCAGCTGCTGCTAATGAAATTAACAGTGGGTGTGTTACTTAATTTAGGTGTGCCCAGAGCCATGGTGTACTATTCTTTTTTAAATACATTTTATCCCACGAATTTGCAACCCATTTTTTTCACCCAGTGTCAATTATCTAATGTAATTCTGGGCGCTACACTTCCTCTGGGGGGCAGCGGACTGACCTCATGCTTCCTTCTATGCATGAGGAGTCCAAGCTGCTTCTTTTCACCTGACAGGGGGGAGTTTCCCCGGCCGGACATATCGCGTGGAAGGAACGCGTTATTCCGACCAGTTCCTTTCCCCTCCATCAGGCAACCCGGCTGGCCAGGGGGAGGTAGTTTAGAGACCAAGATTACGGCATGTTCTTTGTGAGGGTACCTACCCTAGGGGACACGGGGAGAACATGCAAACTCCACACAGAAAGGCCCTTTCGCCAACCCCGCCTCGGGTATGGGCACTGATGATGCGGAGGAGGGAACACGTCCCCAGCGGGAATCGAACACAGGACCTTCTAGCTGTGAGGCGACAGCACTACCGACTGTGCCACCGTGTCCCCTAGCCATGGTGTACTTTTAACACACGTATTCGCTGCAGCTGTGTTGCTTATAAATATATCACGGTGTACTACAAGGTCAGTCTTTCTTGTGCAGCATGTGTTTTGTTACCCTGCTGTAGTATTAAACCTGAACTGGAAAGCAAACTGAAAAAATCAGCCTAGGGGTTTCATCGCCTCTTTTAAGTGATTCATTTCCATTTGATTTCTGGCAGAATTCTTTATCTTAAACCTCTGACGATCCCATCCTCTTTCTCTGGGTATTCTATCATCTCTTTGTGTCTACATCTGGCATGGATACATGCCCACACAGTGCCAGACTATGGGCGAGCCATTGCCATTCTAGTCGTGTCTGGGCTGATGGAGCGTTGTGAGTCAGCAGCATCCCGCTCTGCTATTTGCCCAAGGCCAGGTTCATTAAGCCATTAAGACCTGAGGACCCCATTCTACAAATGCCTTCTAAAGGCATGTCTGAAAAATGTTTCTGTCAGTGTTGATCAAACGCTTCCATGTCAAGAACCACCAGAATTACATGTACTGTATTTGGCCGCCGACCCACATCTCAAAATATGTTGTTCCAGGGACCTCCCAGAAGCAAATATTTGAGTTAAAAACGCTGTGAAAGCATACTGTATGTATTCAAAGATTTGGAGCACATTTTCATGATTTTTCAACAGCTAAAGTATAAAATAACGTGATTAAACGCTACGGTGACACAGATGCGTTCCAGGTCTTAATGGCTTAATTAGAGATGAGTCCTATGGGAAGCTGTGTTTCTCTGCCTGACGCCCCACTCTCATTACAGCGGTGTTGTCAGAGCAGACCCTATAGCCACAACACCGGGGACCTGGGACTCGCGCACACCGTCTACATGCATATCACATGCATAGACCTTTGATGTATAGCCGCCGTTACGGTATAGCTCACAAAGTCAGGGGAGGAAAAGGTATTTGTACGCGGGAACAAATGCACGAGCAGACATGCACGGGTCGCACGCACGCATGCAGCGCAAATGCGCATGCACGCACGCACGCACGCACACAAACACAAAATGATATTTCACAAATTCAGGGCCAAGTAAATGGAAACCACCCGATCCCCACCTCGGCTGATGGAAACACACCACAGTTTGTAGGCAAACACAAACATAGGCGTGAACACGCATGGCAACGTTTGCACACGCGTGTGCGTGCGCAAACGTGGCCACACACACACACACACACACACACACACACACACACACACACACACACACGCGCAACATAGTGAAATTGAAAATGCCATGAATAAAACATAAACAGCCGGTGATTCTTTTTGTACCTAATTGTTCTCTTCTACATTGTTTTTTTGTTCGCTTTTCGACAGATTGATAAACAACATTCGAAAAGTATTACAGTGACAAAAATGATGTCCTTTTGTATACAGCCTAGACGCCATGATGTGTTTTAATTGGAATTCAAAACGCTCCGGTGTGTCACAGAAAAGCGTCAAAATGTTGCAATGCCAGGCATGCCCGCCCCCGCGTGCGCGCGCGCACACACACACACACACACACACACACACACAGCTTATAACTCAAAGCTGGCCAACAAACACAAATCCCAATGGAAAATAAGGAAAGCATAACTTGAAAGGTTCCTAGCCCATAGCCCATATAAGTATGGTTGAGTGGGAGAATTGGCTACACAGATAATTCTGTCAGGGCGTCTGGGTAGTGGTAAGGAACTGTAATCTGTTTCATCACAGTGGACTTTGATGAAATCAAATATTGAAGCGCTTGCTTTATCATATTGATGTGTCTGCATACATATATGTGTGTGTGTGTGTGTGTGTGTGTGTGTGTGTGTGTGTGTGTGTGTGTGTGTGTGTGTGTGTGTGTGTGTGTGTGCAACACATAACTGTCTAGATCCCTGAGATTGGAGCCTCCAGCAACCATTGAACTGACTGTCAGCGAGGAGGAAACACTATACAACCATTGAACTGACTGTCTGTCAGCGAGGACGAGGAAACACTAGAGTAGACAGTACATCAAAACTCACCAGAACAATGACAGCTGCAGGCCCTACAAAGGCATAGAGCAGACCACCATCCAAGGACAGCCAGCAACTGGTAAACAAGGCACACAGGAGGACACAGGGAAGACATAGTTAGAAAAACCAAGCAACATCCATACAGTGCAGCGCTTTTGTGAAAGATTGTCGGACTCCGCTGTGAAATACTCCATCGCTCTGAGAAAACAAACATCATATCATCTCATCACGGCGGCGGTGGCTCAGGGGTAGAGTGGCTGGATGGTAACCGCAAGGTTGCCAGTTCGAACCCGGGCTCCCCCAGAGTTAGGCCTCTTTCAGACGGAGACGGTCTCCAGATAAAACGGCAAAGTCCCGTTGCATTCTCATTTTTTATTGACCCTTTACACAAGAACACACACTTTATTAAAACGCTATAATGTCGCTAGGTGGCGGTAACGGACTGCCAAATAGACCAGTCACCCACGTATAAGAAGAAGAACCAGGTAGCTCCCCCTTCACGCAACCCTATCAGGGTTTTGAATGACGCTTCCAGAACACAACGTGGTTGTGGCCGTCGCTCGCTGCCTGCTTTCTACTAACGGATCGAGGTGACAGACAGGCTGACAGGCAGCCCAGAGCATGCAGACAGAGTGCGCCACGGGATGGTTATATATTTTATAATACATTAGGCTACATAAACGCTGCTGCTTCGGCTGCCGCCTATCACAAGGCATTTTATTTACATCATGGTTTTACATTAACCATCGCTGATGAGCAGCACTTTGTAGGCGAGGAGGGAGGCTTGTTCAGGAACTCCAAAATATTATATTTTGAACAAAGCAATACATCAAATTTGGTGTTGTGACTTTATATCTTTTCAATTACTTGCATGAGAGGGTGAGGTGGTGCATAACCCACGTTCCACGCTATTTAATACATTGTCTACCCCTGCGTAATACACTAAACCCGGTATTTGTTTTATGTGTTTAATTCGCCGTTTTTTAATAATTTAAAATAAATAGCGGATTTGTCGCGGACCTGGTGATGAGGCCGACGCGTTACGATGACATAACCGGAAATCGACCTGTGCACTGTGCTGCAAGGGCTTCTGGGAAAATGAGTTCAATGCAAGTGAACAGGGTTTTACACTGGGCTCCATATGCCAGTACTGTTTGTTGTTCACGACGGTGGATTATCTTTCGGTTCGACAACAAACTATGTAATAAGGGAAAATTTGCAAAATGTGTGGCAAATCTGCAAAAAAAATGCTTACCACTGGCTTTCTTCACAAATGTGTTCATACAGGTGTCTACTATCACATATACATTTGTTCCAACCTTAACTCCCTTGGGAAACTTTGTGACAGCTGCTGAAAGTTGGGGTACCATTATCAACCAATATAAGGCAAATAATTCCAAATGTCATTATACTTTAAGTAACATGTGACATGTCAAACTAGGGGGTTCCCATGATGCTGAATCCATTGCAAGCATTAGCTTTGCACAAAAACACACACATTTGGGCAAGTGGCTATGGCCAAATTTAGCCGAAAGAGCAAAACTAGTGCTTGGAATGGATTCAGCATCACGAAAACCCCCTAGTTTGGCATGTCACGTGCTACTTAAAGCATAATGATTTTTTTGGAATTTTAGTTTCTCTAACTAATGGGACTATTTTCAGGGGGATTTTCATGGATCAAAGGCGCAAATACTTTGGTGTATGCTCCAAAGGTAATTAAACAATCCCAGATAGCCTGGGTATATGTCATATTTTAATATAAAGCACGGAAGGTGTTAATCAGTCTCTGTTGCAGGATGATACGGGTAAACTATAAAGTACAAAGACATTGATTTGTTATTTTGCTTGAGCTTCTGGCTCAACGGGCTTGAACAGAAAACTCAGTCCCATCAAGGATATAATCTGTAGCTTTAATACGAAAAATGTCAGGGAAAGCCAGAGGGGTTTTTGCCAAACAACGATGCACACACCAAGTGCCGTGGAAAACCGAGACAATCGATTGTTCAGTAGTCTAGCGTTGAAATCAAATTTAGATTTGCCGTCTTTGGAATGAAATTAAATTTAGTTTTAGTCATATTTTAGTCATGTGAAATGTTTTAGTGTTAAGTCTAGTTTTAGTCGACTAAATATCATAAGATTTTAGTCGACTAAATACAGTTGGTTAGGTCGACTAAACTGTATTTTGGCGGGCCTTGATGGCGTCGTAATGGCTGATTTTACACTTGTTTGCATGCTGACAATAGTCGATCTAAAAGCTCTCAACGCGTTGCGCTGCGACACGTTGTGAGCTTGTAGATTGGCTATTTTCAGAACGCAACCAAACATAAAATTACTTGTCTTTTAGTTTTACTGGATCTCTTCTCCATTAGCCCCTCCCTAACATTTTAGTCTAGTTTTAATTTGTTGACAAGTATTGCCAGTATAGTTAGTCTTAGTTTTAGTCATCATAGCTTAGTTTATATTTTGATTCGTCTGTGAAAAAGGTAGTCGACAAACATTTGACGAAATCAACACTGCAGAAAGCAATGCATTTATATGCGTTGATCCCTTACCTCAGATCAGTGTTGATTTCGTTGACTAAACTAAGACGAAAAATGTCCGTTGACTACCCATTTTCACTGACGAAAGCTAAACAAAAACAAAAATAAAAACTAAGCTATGATGACTAAAACTAAGACTAACTATATTGACAATTTCATCAACAAATAAAAACTGACTGACTGAAATGTTAGGGAAGGACTAATGTGAGGAGAGATCCAGAACTTTGATTGCGTTGTGCTTTGAGAAGATCTTCTCACAACGCGTTGATGGGCTCAGTGGGCTCAGTGACTACAACATGACGTAAAGTTATTTCCACTCCCGAGCGGGTCAGTAACCCACAAATGGGAAATGATCTCAGGCTACAGACATGCTAGTTATATTGTATGAATACGCTCTAACACAGATTGGTTATAGAATACATTTTTGTTCATCAAAATAAGTCCTGGATTGTAGCTTTAAAATGGGATGTTTATATCTGGTTTTCAACGCTGCAGCTTGGAGAGGATGTCCCTTCCTGTCTTCTTCATTTGATTGACAATACCAGCTCTGTGTCTATGTTTTGTGCAGAGCTACTGTAAATCCTGTTGAGGGTGTGTGCCTGAAAATAATGTGGTTAGTGTCTTTTGTTATTGTAGTGAATAGGGATTCACTTTGCTCAGTAGCGCTACTACTACTAGCAGTAAAAAAACACTCCACAGTTCAACTTTAACTTTCTGGTAAGCACAAGGGCTCCAAAGTACTTTGAGCAAGGCCCTTGGTACATCGCACACTCACTATGTAGAATGCATCAGCTCACACACATCCCCAAATTGCAAACGGTCTTGCGTAATTCCATTTCAGTTTGAGCCTTATTGCGATTTAATGAGTTCAAATTTCTCCCCCAGTGATATGATCGTAGTATACGGAACCTTCTGGGTTGTCTTAATTACAGCTCAATAACAGAGAGGGAGAGAGAGAGCGACAAAAAAAGAAAAAAGAAAAAAAAGAAGAATATTACACACAGGCCAAAAGCATAGAGCGGATGTTTAGTAAAACACAGTTCTCAAGTTAATGAGTTGCTTAATATACATAGAAGACCGACTGTTTAGGAATTCTAATCAAAGTAGCGCATTAAAATAGCGAATAGCTTGAAGATTACAGTGGAATTGTTTCATTTCCTGCTGTAAGATGAGTGGCTGCAGGTGACACACAGTGCAGATGTATTATACAGCAGGTTATTATGTCCAATGTCCATTCACCAGTAAACCAGTCAGTGATGATCCATTATGCTTCTATGAATTTGCGGCTTCCGTGGAAATTACATATCCATTAGGGGGTGGGAGGTAACATAACATAAATACATGCTTGGATTAACATTTCCAGGACCTACAGTACTTTGCAGATAGCTGTGAGAGTGTGAGTGCAATTAAATGCAAGCCAGGGAAGATATGAGTCTTTACTCATATTCCATTTCCAATTATCTACTCTATGTATGAAATTTGCCACGAACTACCAAGCACGGCTAACTGACATATAGCAGGCAAACACTACTATGATAATACGTTTCAGCGCTGATACGTTGCAATGCATAATACCGTGAGCGATTGTGTGTTTCTTTTTTTTTTTTGGGGTAATTCTCCGTCAAGAGGAGCTGTCACTCCCAACAAAAATAATTTCACTGCTAATTGGCTGCCGGTGGTGGAGTTTCAGCTGCTGAGCCGTTTCACTTTTACAACTTTCCACCGAGGTTAGGTGGGAGGAAGAAATCCGAACGGGGATGAGATCAGGTCAGGGGTGTGCGTGGGTGTGTGCGTGCGTGCGTGCGTGCGTGTGTGTGTGTGTGTACCAAGTAGACTACTATCAGTACCAAGTAGACCTACTGCACATGTAAACAGAGCTGCTACCTTTAAACATTCAATCTGAGGGTTTTTTTGTATACTATTTAAATAGTCTTGAGAAAAAATGCTGCTATTTGTCCCAAAGTGACCGCAATAAAAAATGATACTACTTTAAAAAAAAAAAAAAAGCTTTATACCCTGTGTATAACATGTATATGATGATGCAATGAGACATAGCGTGTGTGTGTGTGTGTGTGTGTGTGTGTTTGTGCGTGTGTTGGGGTGGTACTCACTAGCTGGCCGTCCCGTAGCCTCGTGCTCTGGTGAAGCCCACCGTCACGGCCACAACTAGGGCTGGAAGACCTGCCAGGAAGGAAGTTTTCAAGTTTTAAAATCTTTTGAAAATTGCAGAACTACAAGATCACAATTTGTCGCGATGCGACACATTGTGAGCTTGTAGATCCGCTATTTTCAGTGGTTCAGTGGTTAAAACTAGTAACTGAAGTTTTCAAATAAATGTAATGGATTAAAAGCACAATATTTGCCTCTGAGATGCAGTGGAGTAGAAGTAGAAGTACTGGAAAGACTCAAGTAAAGTACAAATACCTAAATATTTTACATTTAAGTACAGTAAAGTAAATGTACTTAGTTACTTACACCACTGAGAGTGAGAGAGAGAGAGAGAGAGATAGAGAGAGAGGAAGAGAGAGGAAGAGAGAGAGAGAGAGAGGAGACACAAACTGTGTTGGGGCCTGGGCCGGCTTAGCGGTCCAGGCACCTTGGCTGGTAATCGCGCATGGCAGTGTGTCGCGGGTTCGAGTCCCAATCCTGACGAACCTTGCTGTGTGTCTCACTGTCCACCCCCCCCCCCCCCCCGCCCCATCCCCCTCTTCTGTCAAGCTGCTGTAAATCTGTCAATAAAAGCAAAAAAGCGCCCAAAAATATCTTTAAAAAAATAAAAAATAAATAAACAGTGTTCGGTCGTGCCAGAAAGTAACAGAGCACGTCAGTCTCATGTTGTTTTCCGAAGGAACGACCACGTAATACAGCTCTTCCTATTTAAATGCTAAGCAGCACATGCAATAGTAGGTAACCTTACACACACATGCAACCTATACCTCGCTCCAGGCACGGAACCTAGCTTGTATCAAAGAGCATATAGCCACAGGCAAGAGAGCTATTCATTCCCTCTGAACCCCAGTCGGTATACTGTAGATCAGAGCTTCTAATGCTCCAGGGGGTCCCCACCGTCAAAAACAATCTGTTTAATCACTTTAGTCTCATCTGACTAATTTCTTTCTCTTATGAGGTCCCTGGCACAACATCATTCCAGATGGGGGTCTGCTGCAGCCAAATCCATGTCAATTTGGGCAGGTCCTTTTTCTTCTTCTTTAGAACCACTGCTATAGATATTATTATAAGCTTGCTTATAATAGCTATACACCAGCGGTGCGGACCTTCCTGGCGCACTTTCATCTCAGGCTAGCAGCGCTCTCCATAATGGAGGATGCCTGTGTGTGTGTGTGTGTGTGTGTGTGTGTGTGTGTGTGTGTGTGTGTGTGTGTGTAGTGTAGCAGGTTGGGCGGTGGTGGGTGATGGGTGGCGGTGTATGCCCCCGTACAGTATGTTGATGCGAGACTGATAGAGAAAGGGAGTTCATGAAACTACGATTGAAAGTATGTGGGCTGATCATTCTGTGCGTGTATGCACGCTCCTGTGTTTTTACGTGTTTGCCAGCGCATATGAGTATGTGAGTGAGTGTCAGCCAGCGTGTGCCAACTAAACGGCAGAAATATGCTGGTTTGATAATGAGCTTGGCTGAGAAATATTCATGTAATTAACAAAGCTGCGATTAAGGCGGCAAAATGAAAAGCAATCAGAGAAAGTCACATTAGGGCTAACGAGGAAGACGGTGGGACAGCAGGCCTGACCACTCGCCAGGAGGCAGAAACGTTCAATTAGGAAGGGACCTTTCCCTTAGATGGAACTTAAACACAGTTGTTGCAACAAGCGGACGGGCGCGAACACGTATGCCCACCCGCACACGCACCCGCACGCACGCACGCACACGCACACACACACACACACAAACACACAAAAGCGCTCGCATATGCAGTCTGCTCCCTCTTACACAGTCCAGTCTCTAGTTACCATGGCAACTGATATCAATCAGAATTTTCTTTTTCTTTCTTTTTCTCTCTCTCTGTGTGTGTGTGTGTGCATTTTCTCTTCGCATTTTCCTTCACATTTCTCCTTCGCATTTTTTTCTTTTTCTTTTTTCCATCGCGTTTTTCTTCGCATTTTCTTCAGAGGGGGGGAATAGTAGTTACACTACATGAGCCAGTGACAAATGATAGCTGATGGGATGAGGAAGCATCAGAGGGTGTATTAGCCCTAGCAAACACCAGCATAGAGAGCCCTGAGGGACGCCGCTCAGCCGTAATGGGGTCTAAGTGGTTAAGTACAGTATTCGAGTAAGTGTACTTTAGTTACCGACCACAACTGCCCCCCCCCCCCCCCCCCCCACTAACATCCCCCCACCGTCCACAACATGTCCCCCCTTTCTTCCTCTGTTGTCCTCTGGCTGTCCGTTCCAACAACCATATCTGTTAAGGCCATCTGTGCCTCCACGGATCAGATAGTTGGGATCGATGGCTGGTGAAATGAACGGGGAGGTCGGGGTGGTGGTGGCGGCTGTGATTCCCCGGGGACGGACGGACAGGGGAGAGGGGGAGATGTTATCCCAGCGCCTTCCTTTTATTCCCCCGTCACCCGACTCACGGCGACGACGTGTCCGTGAGTGAGACACACTCACGGAGGAGGATGTATACATTGTGTTGTTGTCGTGGCATGGAGACGGGGACTGAATGGACGGCGAGCGTGTACAAAGAGACTAGAGCTTTGTGTGTGTGCTTTGTGTGTGCGTGCACATGCATGCGTGTGTGTGATGTATGAATCCATTCAGTGGTGGAAAGGAACATGGTGGAAAGTATATACTCAAGTATTGCACTTAAGTACAGTTTTGAGCTACTTATTGCTATTGTTCTATACATTTAGCTCCTACTCCACTACATCTCAGAGGCAAATAATGATTTTTACTTCACTGCACTACTTATAGGACAACTATAGGACAACTGGCAGCACAAACATATCATGCATAGGGCAACCAAATGGTCAGCGTTAATATAGTTACTAGTTGCTTTCAAATACTTGGCTTTTTTGTACATTTTGGGGAAAAAAAGATACATAATGCACCAACTGAGTCCTTACCCCAGCCCAGGCACAGAAAGCGCTTGCGTATGAGGCGAGACCTCATCTTGCCGATGACTGCCAGGTAGGACTGCCAGGCCTCTGTCAGAACCCAGCAGAAAGACGCCAGGAAGAAGAAATGGAGGAAGGCAGCAGTCACAGTGCACAGACCCTATACGAGGAGAGAGAAGAAGAAGAAATGGAGAAAGGCAGCAGTCACAGTGCACAGACCCTATACGAGGAGAGAGAAGAAGAAGAAATGGAGAAAGGCAGCAGTCACAGTGCACAGACCCTATACGAGGAGAGAGAAGAAGAAGAAATGGAGAAAGGCAGCAGTCACAGTGCACTGCAGACTCTACGAGGAGAGAGACACAGCTGGATTAATTATGTTATACTTTAGCTATTGAAAAAATAGCAGATCTACAAGCTCATAGCTCGAGCTAGGTAGATCTGCTATTTTTGAAAAATCATGAAAATGTGTGAACATCTTTGAATGTATATTCTTTCACAGCAAACGTTTTTAACTCAAATCTTTGCTTCTGGGAGGTCCCTGGTACAACATATTTTCAGATGGGGGTCGTCGGCCAAATACATATAATTTTGGGGCTTTCATTGACATGAAATACTTTGAGCACCACTGATATAGAAACATGTAACGCACAGTAACATTCCGACAACATAATATGACTAAACATAACATTAGACAACGACGAGACAAACTAAAAACAAAACAAAAAAATAACTAAGCAATTCAGATCATGAGAGAGAGTGAAAAAGTGACAGAGAGAGCAAGAGCGAGAGAACAACAACGAGAAAGAGAGAGGCGAGAGTCTAAGAGAGGACGAAGGAAGGTGATAGACAGAGAAGGTGTGAGAGAGAGAGAGAGAGCGAGAGAGAGAGAGAGATAGAGAGAGAGAGCATTTAGTTAAGAGACACGTTCTGGAAAAGTTTGACAGGGAAACAGCGCTTGTCTGAGAAGGCTGAATTGTTCGAGTGGAAACGTCTCTTTCACAAAAACACTCTTCATAGCTGTTGAATAAAACCTACAAACTGAAGCGGGAGGGGAGACAGCGAGCGAGCGAGCGAGCGAGCGAGAGAGAGAGGAACAAACAAGGAGATTGAAACACAAAGAGGAGGGAACAATTTGCTCAACACCAATTATGAGGCCGTTAACGACTAGCTTCCTTGTGGAATAATTGGCTACAGTGCAGCAGACCTTTTGTGCTGCTGTTGTTACGTTTGCGTACAATGCACATAGGTAATTTTGTAAATTCCTGAGGGTTTTAAACTTTTAACCCCTCAGCATCCATTCTGCGGGGAACATTAGCCAAAAATATTAAACTTGTACAAGCTTTTGTATGTGTTTTGAGCTTGTACATTGTACAGATTGGCTAGTTTGGGGTAAGAGTAAGAGATTTGGTATAGTGGGTTAAAAAGCACACACCAAGCACAGAGTCAACTCAGGCCTGTGTTACCGTGGTTTTTACCACTTGAACCCCAGCATTCATAATATCATTCTGGCGGGAACATTAGCCAAAAAAAGAAGAACTATAAGCTGACAATGCTTCACACTGTCTACAGCTTGTAGATCGGCAATTTTTGGCAAAGAGATTTGGTGTAGACGTAAAACGTGGTCCAAGCACAGCTGTAACTCAAGTCCAGTTCTCTAAGGCCCCCTTTCCTTTCCACCAAAATAATCTTTGGTTCTAGAACCAGTGCCGTACGAGATTCTTGGAACCGTGTTGCTTTCTAGGAAACCGGCCGACCTTTCCACCAGATTTAAACAGAGCTTTTGTACTCTTTGGTTCAGTTGGTGGCGCTAATGTACCTAAACACCAAATATTGAATAAGAAGGAATACGTCATACACTGGGGTCATTGCAGAGCCTAATACGGGCCGCCGCACAGCACAAACGGAAGTAAACAGTATCCACGTGTTTTCCTGCATGAATGTGTGAGAGCTCCCTGTTTACACATCTTCTGGATCGCCCTTTTTACATGACATTTAAGTCTTGGTTTTGGTTGGAGGGTTTCATTTTGGCTTTGGCAGTGGGAACGTATGTTTGTTTATTATTATTATGCTTATAAAGCTACTTAGGTTTAGATTAGCTGCAGCGAGCGTTCGTGCTATTATTGCAGATTGCATTATGTTTACATATCGCATCAGTGTCTTTCCGTCTTCCAACCTACTGATTATTGACACACCCAAGTATGTCGCCACGGTTCACAAGATGAACCAGCGATTTTGTGGTTCCCGTTCCGAACAAAATTTTAGGGTTCAGAACCCACACGTTTTCAGTTGTAACACTCGGAAGTGGTTCAAAATGACGCGGGAAAAAAGAACCCAACCAGCTCAACACTGGTGGAAAGTGTGTGTTATGCTGCGTTCACACTAGTAGCACACAGCATTAGAAAATGAAAAGACCTTGACACTCAATTGATTTTGCAGCATAGCCTTGTTATGAGGATGCTGATCAAGGCATTTTTCCTGAAATACTGGTGCATGGTGTTAACCAGGGGCGGAGGTACAGGGGGGGATGGGGGTGTCGTTTCACCCCGGCCTGTGACTCCAGGGGCCCGGGCTGTCAGATGATCGATCGACGACCACACAGCGTTACACAGTCACTCACGACAGATACCCATTCAAAGCATTATCTCTCAGGGCGCTACAAATCTATCTTCACATCCTGCAAGTTCACTTAAGAAATAAAACTAGTGTTGACTAATCATTACAAGTATAGCTCTTATTTTGAAGAGGAAGTCTGTTTGGGTTGTAGCCGAAACAGACCGTTTCCATGACATGACAGACAGTTGTGTTTCAGATCATGATGCCGGGAGGGAGGGACTGACACACTGTAAACATTAGAAGTGATGGTGGTCGTGGTGGTGGATTAAACACATGCTTTTAGCCAAAGTTTATATGTTTACCATATGAGAGCCATGCTGCGCATCTTTGACTTAAACAATGTACACACTTTGGAATATACGTTAAACATGGTGGAAGTGGATCCTCTAAGGCGGCATGCAGCCAGCATTAGGTGAGTAATTCATTAATTGTAAAAGTATTACGCTGGTAAAATCAGCAGCTGCCCAAAACAGGCAGGCTACAGTAGCCTACTCCAGGGGTTCTCAACGTTTTTGGCCGGGGACCCCCGAAAATGCTTTGGCAACGTCTCGGGACCCCCGCCCCGCCCCCTCCCGACCCCCAATATAAATTGACTGCTACAATAACCTTAACCCATTTTGGTCGGGAACCCCTTTTGGTGTTTTAAGCATTATGTTATAATTTAGCTATTGAAAAATAGCAGATCTACAAGCTCATAGCGCGCCACCGAGTGGCGCGCTACGAGCTTGTAGGTCTGCTATTTTTGAAAAATCGTGAAAATAAAATTTAAAAGAAAATCTTTTTTTTTTTTTTGTAAATAATTTGGGGACACCCTAAAATAATTTGGCGACCACCCGAGGGGTCGCGACCCACGGGTTGAGAACCCCTGACCTACTCACTGTCACTGCCTGCAAGGATGTACTTGGAACTGTTGGCCGCCGTGCCATATAACATTTTAGTTCAGAAGTGGGTCCACCGTGCACTGTAGAGCAGGGACTTTTACCTGCGAGCTCTGTGGGTATCTGGTGCTTGCACACATGCAAGCAATCATACAAAGAACTACCATTTGTATTAGCTTGTCTGACACCTTAATCAAGTTGAGAGAGCAACTTATATGCAGTTGTTGGGATATGTTTGTTTTAAAGTGATGTTACGCGACGTCAAGCGTCACCGTCGATGGGATAGTATGTGGCATCGTGCGGTCACCCCCCTGGCCCGGTACCAAGTTGTTCCGCCAGTGGTGTTAACCCACACTAACCCAACCTCCATGTGGGCGGAAGTGTATTATGTGGGTATATGCGTGCATGCGTGCATGTGTGCGTGGTTGTCTGAAGCTGTGTCTTACCTTGCCAAGCGTTTGGGATTGTCCCACAAGAATGAGCATATTGGAGGCCAGGATGGAGAGACAGAAATTCACCAAGATGATTGATCTCTCCGAACGAATATACCTACGGTACACAGAGAGAGAGTCGAGAGAGAGAGAGAGAGAGAGAGAGAGAGAGAGAGAGAGAGAGAGAGAGAGAGAGAGAGAGAGAGAGAGAAAAACGATAAATAAAGAGAGGTAAGGTTGTTACAATCATGCATTTTTAGTTGATGCTTAATTGTCATAGAAATAATTGTGGTTAATAACATGTGGACACTGAAATAATGACAGAAATATGGCATTCATACTGTACAGCAGCTGTAATTGCGATCAGGCGCTGTATTAATTGTGACTGGCCTAGAGAGAGGGGCGACAGGACAGATACTGTCAGAGACTCTGACAGAAGGACGTACGGACCAAACTCTGACTTGTTGGCAGTGGCCGAGTTGTTAAAATAATCTGTCCATCTGTTGTTGTTGTTGGTGGTGGTGGTGGTGTATGGCTGCAAAGCCAGCTTTGTCATTCACCATTTGCTCTCTGTTAGTCATTTGTAAGTTTGGCATGACCCACACCACTGACAAAACAAGAACTGACAGAAGTATCAGGCCCGGTTGTGCGTGTGTCAGTCACCTTCAGATAGGCTTCAGAACATCTCTGAAAGTGACAGACACAGAAAACCACCACAGGGTTTGAAGAAAAACAACTACAAACAGCATTCCGCTAGCACTCGCTCAGGAGGAGCAACTGGGTAAGCTTAGCCCAGTGATTCTCAACCAAGGATCCCCAGTTTAATATGCATTAAAACTGTCTCAGTGCCACAGGACGCCTTTGGACGCCTGCCCCTGGTGGCCGCGAGTGCCATTGGCGCCTTTGTACGCCTTTTTGAAAAATATATTATTATTTTTTTGTTATCCATATTTTGAAAATTGCTCTAATCTGCATGTCAGGTGATGACATGCACATTACATGCACAATATAATTTCATTTTCTTTCTTTTATTTATAATGGGCTTCGGTGGCAACGAGGGCCAAAACTGGTGTTCACCAGGTGGCACTGAATGAGTTGCCACGGACCCCCAGTTGACACCAAATTTTGTATTATTTATAATCCCTGGGACCCCAAATTACCACTGTGAAATCCTCAGTGTATAATTAACTCTGATATAAGAGATATAGGTCTACAAGCTCATAGATCTGCTAATTTTTTTTTTCAAACATTGTGAATATTTGTGCAAATCTTGGAATATACGTTAACAGTAAAACTGAGAATAAAGAGAGGTAAGGTTGTTACGATCATGCATTTTTAGTTGATGCTTAATTGTCATAGAAATAATTGTGATTAATGATTTGATTGTGGTTTTGATATAGAAAAATTGGAACATATAAATAAAAAATACATTTCTCTTTTCCTTTTAGGCACTTAAATAGGCCTATACAAAGCCTAATAGTGAAATATACTATACAAAGAAATGATGTCCGGTACCAAAATAAATAATCTACTATGGCCAAACCTGGCCATATCCTTAAGAATTATATAATTTCAAAACAAAATAAACACGATTGCCAATCTACAAGCTCACAACGTGCCACACAAGTGAGCGTGTAGATCAGCTATTTTCTTTCCATTCGTTTACTTTTTTTTAATGTATGAAAATCTTTCCAAAAATGTTTAACTATAGGGCACCAGGTTGCAAGTGGTTAAAAACGTGTGGACGACGACACTGAAATAATGACAGAAATATGTCATTCATACAGCTTTATGCAAAAATGATCCTAAACCATTATGGAAAATAACAAAATAATGAAATGAGTAATTGCGATCAGGCGCTGTATGTAATAATTGTGACTGGCCTAGAGAGAGGGGCAACAGGACAGATTCTGACAGAAGAACGTACGGACCAAACTCTGACTTGTTGGCAGTGGCCGAGTTGTTAAAATAATCTGTCCATCTGTTGTTGTTGTTGGTGGTGTATGGCTGCAAAGCCAGCTTTGCCATTCACCCTTTGCTCTCTGTTAGTCATTTGTAAGTTTGGCATGACCCACACCACTGACAAAACAAGAACTGACAGTAGAAGTATCAGGCCCGGTTGTGCGTGTGTCAGTCACCTTCAGATAGGCTTCAGAGCATCTCTGAAAGTGACAGACACAGAAAACCACCACAGGGTTTGAAGAAAAACAACTACAAACAGCATTCCGCTAGCACTCACTCAGGAAGAGCAACTGGGTAAGCTTAGCCCAGTGATTCTCAACCAAGGATCCCCAGTTTAATATGCATTAAAACTGTCTCAGTGCCACAGGACGCCTTTGGATGCCTGCCCCTGGTGGCCGTGAGTGCCATTGGCGCCTTTTTGAAAAAAAAAAGTATATATTTTTTTATCCATATTTAGAAAATTGCTCTAATCTGCATGTCAGGTGATGACATGCACATTACATGAACAATATAATTTAATTTTCTTTCTTTTATTTATAATGGGCTTCGGTGGCAACGAGGGCCAAAACTGGTGTTCACCAGGTGGCACTGAATGAGTTGCCACGGACCCCCTGTTGACACCAAATTTTGTATTTCTTATAATCCCTGGGACCCCAAATTACCACTGTGAAATCCTCAGTGTACAATTAACTCTGATATAAGAGATATAGGCCTACAAGCTCATAGATCTGCTATTTTTTTTTCAAACATTGTGAATATTTGTGCAAATCTTGGAATATACGTTAACAGTAAAACTGAGAATAAAGAGAGGTAAGGTTGTTACGATCATGCATTTTTAGTTGATGCTTAATTGTCATAGAAATAATTGTGATTAATGATTTGATTGTGGTTTTGATATAGAAAAATTGGAACATATAAATAAAAAATACATTTCTCTTTGCCTTTTAGGCACTTAAATAGGCCTATACAAAGCCTAATACTGAAATATACTATACAAAGAAATGATGTCCGGTACCAAAATAAATAATCTACTATACACTGACACCACGCTAGACAGGAACGCCCAAAAACGTCACATCCGGTTTTAGCCTGGGGTAAGAATTTTCTATGGCTGCCAATGCAACTTGGTCCAATCCTTAATCACATACGGACAAACATCTATGCCGATGCTATCTAACTTGCGGAGGTAGCGTGCCTTGTCCACGGGCAACAGATCTTTCAACGTATGGCATTGCAAATACGTTTGATAATCGCTACTCTGCTCAATATTGTTTTGAAAATGCCGCAAATTGCATTGCAGGGAACGAGCGCAAATCACAACTTTCCCCGGTTGTGGGCGGAGTCACAGTTTGAGGCACTGTTTACGCGCCGTGGTGTCAGTGTATGGCCAAACCTGGCCATATCCTTAACAATTATATAATTTCAAAACAAAATAAACACGATTGCCAATCTACAAGCTCACAACATGCCACAAGTGAGCGTGTAGATCAGCTATTTTATTTCCATTCGTTTACTTTTTTTTAATGTATGAAAATCTTTCCAAAAATGTTTAACTATGGGGCACCAGGTTGCAAGTGGTTAAAAACGTGTGGACGACGACACTGAAATAATGACAGAAATATGTCATTCATAAAGCTTTATGCAAAAATGATCCTAAACCATTATCGAAAATAACAAAATAATTAAATGAGTAATTGCGATCAGGCGCTGTATGTAATAATTGTGACTGGCCTAGAGAGAGGGGCAACAGGACAGATTCTGACAGAAGGACGTACGGACCAAACTCTGACTTGTTGGCAGTGGCCGAGTTGTTAAAATAATCTGTCCATCTGTTGTTGTTGGTGGTGGTGGTGTATGGCTGCAAAGCCAGCTTTGCCATTCACCATTTGCTCTCTGTTAGTCATTTGTAAGTTTGGCATGACCCACAGCACTGACAAAACAAGAACTGACAGTTGAAGTATCAGGCCCGGTTGTGCGTGTGTCAGTCACCTTCAGATAGGCTTCAGAGCATCTCTGAAAGTGACAGACACAGAACACCACCACAAGGTTTGAAGAAAAACAACTACAAACAGCATTCCGCTAGCACTCGCTCAGGAAGAGCAACTGGGTAACCTTAGCCCATTGATTCTCAACCAAGGATCCATATGCATTAAGCCACGGACCCCCAGTTGACACAACATTTTGTATTTCTTATAATCCCTGGGACCACAAATTACCACTGTGAAATCCTCAGTGTACAATTGAGTACCACAGACGAAAAACAGTCCAAATTTCACTCTGACCCCTCCACGAAAAGGCCTCATTGTCCTGAACCCATCTATCATTTATACATTATGGATCAATAGTGTGGACTTAAGACTGTTTTTCGTCTGTGGCATTCTCTGATATAAGAGATATAGGCCTACAAGCTCATAGATCTGCTATTTTTTTCCCCAAACATTGTGAATATGCAAATCTTGGAATACATGTTAACAGTAAAAGTGAGAAAGCATGTAAAAGTGAGAAAAAACGAGTTGAGGCCCGTTCCCTTTGAGGCCATCTCCCACCAAGGGAGACGGAATGCCCCCCACCACCGGTCCCCGGGCCACCGGGGACGGGCGAAACGAACCATCGGGGGCCAGGGGATCGCCTCCCGTTGGTCATAGTTTATTTCATTTTTTGAATTTATTTTGTTAAAACCAGGGCCGCCTGCACACCTGCCGCGCCTCGTCCCATCCCGCTCAGCACGCCGACACTCCCCCCCAGACCACGGCCCGAAACCAGGCGCTTATCGGCCCGTTTTTCTTGCTTTTACTGGTTTCTCACTTTTACTGTCACACCTAACTCAATTTTTGAGGTTTTTGTCAAATCAATGGAACACGTCTGTGTTGGTTAAAAAAAAAAATTTGAACCAATGAAAAGTATCAAAAAGCGCTTCGACAAAAACCTCCTAACTCCACTTTTTTACTCAGATCTTTGCTTCTGGGGGTCCCGGGCTGGAAAAAACATGTTGAGATGGGGGTCCTTAACACATCTTGTGCCCAAGACGTCTGTGGACGTCCTGGGTATTGCGCAACGTGCATAGCCCAAGACGTCTGTGGACGTCTTGGAAAAAAAAAAAAGAAAAAAAAAGGGTTTTTTTTTTGTTTTTTTTCATTATTTTTTTTAGTAAAAAAAATCAGAAAAATCAAAACACTTTTTTTTTTTTTTTTTAACACGTGGTGCCAAAGTTTGTTTTTTTCGCCATTGAGAATGCATTTGGCGTTTAAATTAAATAACTCAGAAACTATAAAACATTTCAAAGTAAAAAGTTCCAGCATGTGTCTCCACAGTCAGCTGAATTATAAAAAATGTGAATGGATTTTCTAGGTGAAAGTGATTTTGGGCAGTTAAGCGTGGGCTCTCAATGTGTTAACATGAAAAAGTTTGAGAACCAATAATATAGCTATATGTTTTTCAGAAAACTGAAAAGGCCTTTGTAGAATCGGCCTCAGGTCTTAATGGATGAAAGAAAGAGGCCACAGTTCATGTTCAACTGTTGTCAACAGTTATCAACTCAAAACACTGATTGGGCTTATAACTCTCTCTGTCAGTTTCATCACTCCGCCACCCCCTGGGCCAAACAAAAAAGAAGGGAAGAGGCCACACAGGTACTGTGATAAAACGTAATATCTAATAGCGTAACTCTGTAGCCTACATGTACGATGGATATGTGACTGTTTTGGGGTTAGCGTTTGTGAGTGGGTAAAAATATAAGTGTGTGTGTGTGTGTGTGTGTGTGTGTGTCGGTCACCTCCAGAAGGCAGCATAGATAAGCAACAGGATGAGCAGGGCAGTACAGGAGATGCCACAGCCCACCATGAGGGGCACCGAGGGCATACCGGAAGGACCCATGGCCTGGAGAGAGAGAGAGAGAAAGAGAGAGAGAGAGAGAGAGAGAGAGGGGGAAGGTAGGTGGAAAGGAGAGAGACAAGAGAAGAGCAAAGGACATCATTAACAAGTTG